>NW_007378072.1:14263-32749 GCF_000475195.1 Diaphorina citri | reverse complement strand
TGTGTTTTTTTTTTTTTTTTTTTTTTTTTTTTTTTTTTTTTTTTTTACATGCATAAAGGATTAATAAAGTACACGTCCTATTTTAGACTTCAAATGTCAGCTCCCATGGCTTAGTGGTCACTGCGCTCGCCTTGCACGCGGGAGACCCGGGTTCGATTCCCGGCGGGGTCAAGAAATTTGTATCATGCAAATGATTGATTCCGTGACTGGCTGTTGCGGGGCCCACTCAGCCTCGTGAGGAAAATGAGTAGCTATGACATATAAATGCGCATAGCGACCGGTGCCAGCATGGTAGGTAAACATTGGATGTTAGAATTATTGAGATATAGGGGAAAATCCTACAATGCTGCAGTGAGCACCAAAGTTGTGATATATTAACACCAAGAAACTGCATTTACATTTTACTTACAAATTTGGAGAAGTAGCTCGAGTGTGGGGCCCCGTTCCCGTTGGGTGGGGAATGTTGGGTGGGACGCGTATACAGGGGAGGTAGGGTGGTGGCCAGAATCCACACCTGAGAGAGGGGGAGCATCGAGTGAAGCTGTTGGTCTTTACAGGAGAGAGGTTCCGCCTTTTCCAGCACAGGGGTGGTCAGTTCTAGATCCTGTTGATTACGATGAAGGTCAGAGAAAATAGAAAAAAGAGAAGAAGAAGAAGAAGAAGAAGATGAAGATGAAAAAAAAAGAATAAAAGCGCGAACGACATGTTTTGACAGATGGTTAAAGTGCCTAACGTAATGAAAAATACATAATATTAATAACTAGAGAGACAAGAAAAAACAAAAAAAAAAAAAAAAAAAAAAAAAAAAAAAAAAAAAAAAAAAAAAAAAAAAAAAAAAAAAAAAAAAAAAAAGAAGTGAATCGAGTATGAACAGAAGTCTGTGTCGTAGCATATCCATTGCCCCTCGATGAGTAAATCCCCCCAACAGATAGGCGATAAGAGACACAATACTTCCCAGCTTCCCACATAGGCGATGGGCCAAAGTGAGAACAACAGAAAGTAACCCCTTGAACTATGTTTACATACATACATACATATCCTACATCGTTCCAGCTACATATGTACTGGGTCGATTAATGAAGCCTCGCCACCACCTCCTATCAGTATATCGTATCATTATCCTCCTATCATTTGAACTATGTTTTTGCAATCGAAATAGAGTCCGAATGTGGGAATCGAACCCGGGACTTTCAGAGGGAACTACATATAACTACTCAGGTCTTAGTCCCGAAAATGAAGAGAGAAGGAAGACAGGAAAGGAGACAGCCAGCCCCGTTCCGAGGACGAACATTTTGCGTTTAGGATAAAATCCGCCCCCGGATGGGAGTCGAACCTGCGACCCAACGGCTCGTTCCCACTCGTCGTTCGGGAAAAAATCGTGTCGTGTGTAGTGGGAACACTCTTATTTAAATTATATTGCCTACAGGACATTCAGGGGGAAAAATCGTGTGAAACTTAGGGACGGACCTTAAATCGTTTTTTCACGAATTAATACGATCTTACACGAAGTTGAATGCTGACTTACCGTGACATATGTAAATTCTGACTTACCGTGACATAAACGCTGACTCACCGTGACGTAAATGCTGACTTACGGTGACATAAATGCTGACTTAACGTGACATAAATGCTGACCTACCGTGACGTAAATGCTGACTTACCGTGACGTAAATGCTGACTTACCGTGACGTAAATGCTGACTTACCGTGACATAAATGCTGACTTACCGTGACATAACTACTGACTTACCGTGACATAAATGCTGACTTACCGTAACGTAAATGCTGACTTGCTGTTCTTCGGTTAGGATGCCGATGATTTTCTCCGCTTGGGTGCGGAAGTGTGCGGTGCTAATCACGTGGGAGGAGGCAGGATAGCCACTCTGCGTGATGAGGTAGGCGAAAATGCGACGGCCCAGTTCCGGGTATTGAGGGAACAGGTATTTCTGTGGAATAATAATAAAAAAATTAGCTTGGCTGGTAGCACGTCTGCCTTGTAAGCGCTAGGCCGGGGACTCAATCCTGAACGGATAGTGTTCGTTCTCGGAACGGCTGGCTTTCTACTATCTTGTATTCCTAATCGCTTCGATTTCGGGACGATAAGACCTTGGCAGTTACAATTTCCTCTATGAAATCTCTCTTTTTTTTAAGTTCACAGAATAGCACAAACTCGGTCGTTCCGAGAACGAACATTATACCAGGGTAATAGAATAGAATCACTTTGTTCTCTTACCTTGAATACACTGCATCCAATGCCCTGAATATCCTGCTCCAAACTCTTCTCTGTCAGCACCTGAAATTGGTAAACGAACAGAGTGAGCAATTTAATTAAATAAAAATCTATTTTGATTTTTCTGCTTTTTGGTTAAAAAGTTTCTAACATTCCTAAACTATCGCCACTTTTAGCTTTGAACAGAAGTGAATCGAGTATGAACAGAAGTCTGTGTCGTAGCATATCCATTGCCCCTCGATGAGTAAATCCCCCCAACAGATAGGCGATAAGAGACACAATACTTCCCAGCTTCCCACATAGGCGATGGGCCAAAGTGAGAACAACAGAAAGTAACCCCTTGAACTATGTTTACATACATACATACATATCCTACATCGTTCCAGCTACATATGTACTGGGTCGATTAATGAAGCCTCGCCACCACCTCCTATCAGTATATCGTATCATTATCCTCCTATCATTTGAACTATGTTTTTGCAATCGAAATAGAGTCCGAATGTGGGAATCGAACCCGGGACTTTCTGCTTGACAAGCTTACGTTACCACTAGGGCATTCTGGACCAGCCATGCCCCTCTGACGTCGATGTTTAATAGTAGATATTCAACTTGTTACATTACACATTTGCATCGTCAGTAAATGGTGTCTTTAGCATTAACGTGACCTACAGACTGGGGGTACGGTTGGTCCAGTGGTAACGCGCTTGCTTGCCATGCAGAAGGTCCCGGGTTCGAATCCCACCATCGACAAAAATATGTACTCGTTTTTCGATTGCAAATATTTCAACGGGTTACTTTCTGGTGTTCTCGTGTTGACCCAGCACCTAAATGGGAAGTATTGTGTCTCTTCTCGCCCATCTGATGAGAGGCATACTACGGGATGGACATGCTACGACACAGGCCACATGCGTCTAATGTAGCAGTTGTTCCATTGCTACGAAAAAAAAACGGCGGTGGAACACTCATCTTTTAAAAACCCAAATCTTTAAATCTTTAAAGATGTGGAGATATACCAGTGGAGATATTGAAGTAGAAACATACTTATCCACAACAGAGACGGACTGTAAAGTAATATTGAACAAGATATGGAGTAATATGAACTAAGGTGACCGAACGTATACGTGACGAATAAGTGTGCGTGAACCTTAAACGTAGAAGTTAGACTGTGAGAAGATTTGTATTTATTATTTAACCTGTTTCATTACAAATTTTCATCAGTAAATGGTTTCTTCAAATTAAATTTATCCCAAGGGCAAGGTAAACCTAGACCCTTGACAAATGGAGTGTGGCTGAAGGGATAAGATGTGTTCCAATCCACTCAACCCCTGCAATTGAGGTACCCATTTATCTGCAAGCCTGGTTATTAGCTTTTCTAATCAAATTCTTTTTCTTTTTTCCCTCGCGACCTAGGCTGGATAGAAATCCGTGTCACCAACCTTGTGAACAATTAAGTCTTCAAAAAACATATAACGGTAAGCTGTAATGTCAATACATTATAATATAAACCTGACCGATAATAATCACTACCAACCTGTTAGCGCCCAGTCCGTCCTGGTTGCTATTGTATAGGAGACTCCAATGTGATGGACACGATAGTTGAAGCTGAGGAGGAAACAGAGAAACAGAACCGTATTACCCTGGTCCGGTCCAAGTTACCCTGGTTAAGTTCAAGTTACAATTCCTGGTTCAAGTTACCCTGGTAAGGTCCAAGTGCCTTCACTCTTCATTCGTGTGATTTCGATTTTCAAAGCCAGCCTAGTTAGCTTGGTTGGTAGCGCGTCTGCCTTGTAAGCGCTAGGCCGCTCAATTCAGAAATCCCCCTGTCCAATTGCATGAAATCTGGCATAGTCATGCTCTGATGTCAGACCTCATGTGTTTGACATGTGATTTGTAACCTTGACATAGGAATATAGATGAAGTACTGGGGTTACTGGTAAGTTCTATAGTAGAATAGAATCTATGAGGTGTTCCAGAGAAGGATGAGAGAAGATTTCAATTAGACACACTATGGACCATTATTCAGACCATTGATAATTATTCAGAAGCCATGACAATGAAAAAGAAACTCTATAATAACACTGGACACTGCTCCTTTTTGTAGCAATTTCCCATTGATGTGACTTCTGAACAAGTATGTACATATACTTATCTACTGAAGTAGGTACCTACTGGACAAAAAATAATAATAATTTTGGAGATCAAAATTGAAAAAATAATGTAAAGCAGGTCACATATTTCCCTCTTGAATAAGGTGTCAGTTCTCTCAACAGGTTGTGTATCGCTGCTCTACAACACAGTGTGATGTCTGCCAAGAAATTATCGAGGGCAAGGTTTTGTCTTCCATTACTCATTACTTCCTCTTCAGGTTAGACTGTGAGGAGAAGATTTGTATTTATTATTTTCAAAACACCCTCAAGTACCTACATGATTTTATTGGTGTAGAGGTCAAGACACTTGCCTGGTCAACAGGTTCTCAACACCCAATTTCGGGCTTGTAGACATTTGATGGTTCCCTTCTTGTAAAAAAAAAAAAAAAAAACCTTAAGTAGTTACACCATAACTTCAAAATGAGTTATCTGATTTTGATGAAATTTGACAAACATGAATGTCTCTTAGATGGCATCTTCTCGTTAGATTTTGGGTTCGATTGGGCCTATGAGAGCATCAAATTCTCAAATGTTGATGTTAAAATTTCATATCTCAGCTGGGATTAAAAGCATGCAATTTGTTATGTGTCTCTCTAACAAACCATTCTACTATGGCCAGTAATTAGTTGTTTCAAAACACCCTCAAGTACCTACATGATTCTACTGGTGTAGAGGTCAAGACACTTGCCTGGTCAACAGGTTCTCAACACCCAATTTTGGGCTTGTAGACATTTGATGGTGCTCTTCTTGTAAAAAAAGAAACCTTAGTTACACCATAACTTCAAAATGAGTTTTCTGATTTTGATGAAATTTGACAAACATGAATGTCTCTTAGATGGCATCTTCTCGTTAGATTTTGGGTTCGATTGGGCCTATGAGAGCCTCAGAAAGGGCCTTTATCTGAGTGAGTTCAACATTTTACCGAGCCACTAGGGTGGGATTGAAAGCATTAACAAAGATTGAAACAGTTGAGTTATTCTAAAGTTCCAAATACCTACCTTAGCAAGTAGATCGGTCGGTAGAGCCTGTTTGGGCACTTTGTCCACTTCTTGATGTTCCTTTTTCGAGTTGTTTCTGGACAAACCCTTGGAACTTCCATTTGGGCTATGCGAAGAGTGAGAGTTTCCCATTGTACGAAGGTTCCTCAACAGGGGACAGCTGATTCATTCAAATCAGAACAAGATGGATCGCCTGGACACACTAGATTTTACACCTAGTATCACAAGAAAGTATCCTTGAAGCACATTCTGATTTTATGTTGCAAGTTGCAATTTATTGCAAAAAAAAAAAAAGAAAATTAAAAGCAAAAGGAAAAAATTTAACACATCCTTCTACGAGTTCCGTAAAATCAAAACTGGCAATTGACAACACTGCACTGTGACGATCAAATGTTACAGTGTTGCCAGATTGAAGTAGTTTTCCTGAAGTGAAGGGAAGGCCCGTATCACACGATCTAAAATTTCTAAATAATAATGCTGATGTTGGAGGTAATAAAAACACATTTTAAATTTAATTTACTGTTTATTATGTAATAAATTAATTTCTTCTTTTAACACGTTAATAAATACAAATAAAAATAAAAAAAATCTTCTTTTACTTTCTTTTCATTTTAATTCCTCGTACAGGTAGGTATATTAAAATTCTAAATTAAATTTCATTTAAAATCGCGATCTTATTCCGATATGAACCGCCCGAGTTAAGTTATTGGAGCGACGCAAAAGTGAAAATAACTTATGGACAAAAATGATCGCAGGACATGAGTTCCAATTTTCTTCTATCACAAGTCAGATGATGGTAACAGCACTCGACAGTAAAACACTGATTTCACCCTCCTTTTACACTTGAGTGTACAACCCGTACACGAACGTAAAAATGACGGCCCGGGCAGACATAGCTGGTAGGCTGTCTAGTAGTAGTGTTTTGCAAGCGCTTAAGCAGGTTATCTGATCGTGATTGCGCGGTGTTTTTCTCAAGATGCTGGTATGCATATTACACTCATTTTGTTCAAGGGGAAGTACACCTATTTTTCTTCTTTTTTACTTGCGTCTTTTTTTTTCTCAGTACAATAATAAAATATACTTACGGCTAATAGCTACATCAAGATTTTAAGCAAATAAAATAAATAAACAGTGTACCTAATTTTCCATCACGAGTCAGATGGTAATAGCACTCGAAGGTAAAACAAACACTAATTTCACCCTACTTTTACACTTGGGTGAAAATCCGTAAACGACGATAAAGATTACGAAGGCCGTCTAAAAGCAGTGTTTTACGAGGGTTTAAGCAGGTTTATTTATTTTTCCATCACAAGTCAGATGGTAACAGCAGGTTACCACTGGCAAACACGTTGTTGGGATCCAGCGCCTGTTTGGTAGACCGGTACAGTTCGAGTCCCACCTGTGAAACATGTTCTGGATACCAGTGTGAACGGATCTTGCCTACGCCGTGGTGATGGGATAGGGATCCACCTGCGGAAAATTAAGTATTCAATAGATCATTATCCTCCTATCATTTGAACTATGTTTTTGCAATCGAAATAGAGTCCGAATGTGGGAATCGAACCCGGGACTTTCTGCTTGACAAGCTTACGTTACCACTAGGGCATTCTGGACCAGCCATGCCCCTCTGACGTCGATGTTTAATAGTAGATATTCAACTTGTTACATTACACATTTGCATCGTCAGTAAATGGTGTCTTTAGCATTAACGTGACCTACAGACTGGGGGTACGGTTGGTCCAGTGGTAACGCGCTTGCTTGCCATGCAGAAGGTCCCGGGTTCGAATCCCACCATCGACAAAAATATGTACTATCAGTAAAATGGTTTCTTTAGCATTAACGTGACCTACAGACTGGGGGCACGGTTGCTTGCCATGCAGAAGGTCCCGGGTTCGAATCCCACCATCGACAAAAATATGTACTCGTTTTTCGATTGCAAATATTTCAACGGGTTTTCTGGTGTTCTCGTATTGACCCAGCACCTAAATAAGAAGTATTGTGTCTCTTCTCGCCCATCTAATGAGAGACATGCTTCGACACAGACCAGACGCGTCAATTTTTTCACTGCTACGGAAAAACGGCGAAACACTTTTTTTTTTTCATATACAAAAATGTAGAAACAATCTATTTTCATTTTCTCTTGGAGGGTTTCAGCAGTCATTATTTCCTTTTCATGTGTTTTTATTTATTTTTTTTCCCAATGACTTACAGCCGAGTCCACCACAGCCTTGAGGGTTTTGAAGATGTGCCGACAGGATTGAGGACCTTCTGGATAATGGTCCATGGTCAGTTTGTACACAGAATATAGAAGATCACTGAACTGCTTCTGATCCATCTCTTCCTTGCCGTCCGCGAACATCTGAGGAGGAGAAATTGAGAACGTTTCTAATAAAAATGAACAGTGTACCTAATTTTCCATCACGATTCAGATGATAATAGCACTCGAAGGTAAAACACTAATTTCACCCTACTTTTAAAAACCCGTAAACGACGATAAAAATGACAAAGGCCGTCTAAAAGCAGTGTTTTACGAGGGTTTAAGCAGGTTTATTTATTTTTCCATCACAAGTCAGATGGTAACAGCAGGTTACCACTGGCAAACACGTTGTTGGGATCCAGCGCCTGTTTGGTAGACCGGTACAGTTCGAGTCCCACCTGTGAAACATGTTCTGGATACCAGTGTGAACGGATCTTGCCTACGCCGTGGTGATGGGATAGGGATCCACCTGCGGAAAATTAAGTATTCAATAGACTACGTAAGACCCCGTCAGTTCCCACTTGTCGTGAGTTTCACACGTTTTTTTCCGAACACTAAAAAAGGTCCTGTACCTAATTTAAATGAGAGTGTTCCCACTATAGATGACACGATTATCACGCAAGACAAGTGGAAACGGGCCTTTACGGCCGAGTTTTAGACGTGTCGGGACATACATTATTTATTCAAACAAGGTTATATTTGCATATTTGTAAACCCTACCTATGAAATATATAAGACTTTGTTTAAAACTGCGGGAGGAAAGGGACTTTTCAGTCTCATTCTGGCTGGATAAACAAGGTATATTCTATTCTATTCTATTTTACATCACTGCACCGCACCGCGCCGTGTCCGCACCGTCACTGCTAGTTCTTGACGGTGCGGACAGAATTTCTCTGTACTGCACGGCCTTAGCTCAGAGCGGTGACGGGCAAATGTATTCTCCTATCATCGTCAAAACTATACCTTGGCTGGGATTGAACCCACACCTTTCCCGCAGTCTAAACAGAGTGTTTCAAATTTTTTCCGAACACTAAAAAAGGTCCTGTAGGTACCTAATTTAAATGAGAGTGTTTCCACTATACATGACACGGTTATCACGCAAGACAAGTGGAAACGGGCCTTCACGGCCGAGTTTTAGACGTGTCGGGACATACATTTATTTATTTAAACATTTGTTTATTTGCATATTTGTAAACCCTACCTATAAAAAATAAAAGACCTCGTTTAAAACTGCGGGAGGAAAAGGACTTTTCAGTCTCATTCTGGCTGGATAAACAAGGTATATTCTATTCTATTTTACATCACTGCACCGCACCGCGCCGTGTCCACACCGTCACTGACTAGTTCTTGACAGTACCGGACTAGTTCTTGACAGTGCCGACAGAAATTCCCTGTACTGCACGGCCTTAGCTCAGAGCGGTGATGGGCAAATGTATTCTCCTATCATCGTCAAAACTATACCTTGGCTGGGATTGAACCCACACCTTGGAGAAAAAAAAAGATGAGTGTTTCACCGCCGTTTCGAACCCACGCCCTCCTGTTTAGAAAGCGAGCGTCTTGACCACCAGTAGAACTTACCGCAGGCAATAATTTCGTCCCGGGCGCAATACTCCAAACAGTTCAGAGTCTGAATTAATGTCTAAAATCCAGACCTTGACAGGGTTCGAACCCACGCTCTCCTGTTTACAAAGCGAGCGTCTTGAACATTAGTAGTACTTACCACAGGCAATAATCTCGTCCCGGGCGCAATGCTGCAAATAGGTTAGAGTCTGATCTGGATTCTCAAAGTCTCGTGCGTTGAAACCGAAGTAAAAGTAAATGCAGCTGCCTGCATCATAAGTCTGTGTGACCCGACATGACGTTTCGAAGAATTTGATGCTCAAAGCTGAAAACAAAAGGGGTTTTGGCCAGCCTAGTTAGCTTGGTTGGTAGGCCCAGGGTTCCCGCCCGGGGTGGATTTTATACTGAAGGGATGAGGTTCATTCTCAGAACGGCTGGCTTTCTCCTAACCTGTCTTCCTTCTCTCTTCGATTTCAGGACGATAAGACCCTAGCAGTTACAGTTCCCTCTATGGAACCTCTTAAAAAAAGTCAAGGCTGGTTCCCACTTGTCGTTCGTGAAAAAATCGTGAAGTTTGCAGTTTGAACACTCTCATTTGAATTAACATTGCCTACAATAAGGCATTCGGAGAAAAAAAAAATCGAATGATTTTTTTTAAGAGGTTTGACAGAGGGAACTGTAACTGCTATGGTCTTATCGTCCCGAAATCGAAGAGAGAAGGAAGACAGGATGTCCACACGAGACTCGGGGCCCCAAACAGGCCCTCTCCAATGTGCCCCGGGCCGTTACCATGGTAACTTGAACCAGAAGATCCTCTATGTTACCATAGGCATTCCTCTTCAACCCGGAAGCTCGAGTGGCTACCCAGCCTCCTAGACTGAGGGTCGCGGGTTCGAAACGAGAAAGAGAAGAAATAAATATAGTATGAATAAATGTCGTTTCTTTGTGTTATTACTTATTATATCACAACTTTGGTGGGTGCTCATTCCAGCATTGTAGGATTTTCCAAATACATATCTCAATAATCCCAAGACAAAATGTTTACCTACCACCGGTATGCACATTTATAATTGCCAGTCATGGAATCAATCATTTGCATGATACAAATTTTTTTACCCCGCCGGGAATCGAACCCGGGTCTCCCGCGTGCAAGGCGAGCGCAGCGACCACAACGCTATGGGAGCTGACTAAGTTTTCGGAAAATTATCTCTTAAAAAGAACAAAAAAAGTGTCATCTTGGAGGGGGGGGGGGTCGAACCTTGGAAACTTCCTGGTTACCTGGAAAACTCGTACGAGTCAGGCTCGGGCTCAGTCGGGAAAAATCGAATGAAACTCACGACAAGTGAGAAAGGGACTTTACATATAGAACAACTTTACCAACACCGGTAGCCACCTACCTGTACACTCCTGAGTTAGCCGTTTCTTAACATTGATACACAAGAGGACTGTTTTGTCCCAGGGTACAGAAGTTTCGAACGAGTCTCCAATGAAGTAATAGTCACACGCAAAATCCTGAAATATTAATTGAAATTAACAACAGCCTAGAGTTAATTCCCTTACTAATAGCAAAGGTTGAGTGCGAAGGGCATCCACTCGTAAAATTTGTAGTCGAAACCAAATGTCAGCCTAAAATCTCATAGACTTTTTATTATGTGGAAACACTTACCCGAATATAGGCAATAATATATGTCAACATATAACCGCGACGTCCATTAGATTCCCCAGCAGGAATACCACCATATCTCTTCGCAATGGAGTAGATCTTGTCCTCATTATTCTTCACATCCTCAGGATCACCTAAAACAAGAAGAGCCATGTTGTCATGCAGAAGGTTCCGGGTTCGAGTCCGACCATTGACAAAAATTTGTACTCGTTTTTCGATTGCAAATATTTCTACGGGTTACTTTCTGGTGTTCTTGTGTTGAGCCAGCACCTAAATGGGAAGTATCGTGTCTCTTATCGACTATATGTGGACAGAACTACAAGGCAGGCCACCCCCTAAGCTAACAAGATTGGCATAGAGGTACTTTTTTAGATTGGGTTGGGTAGGTACTTGACAGACTTTCCGCTCGTCTAAGTAGGTGTGTCCACAACGGAGAACCAACCACCAATCCTCGCCTAGTACCGACACAAGAGAAAATAAACCATACTTATGAATAGAAGCATCCTCAACGGAGTCTTGACCATAGCTCCGCATAAAATCAAGAAATTGAGCTGAGTATTTTTTCTGCTATGATCTCGGTGCGGCGAGGGTCAATGGTCTACGGTCGTGACCGCGCACCAAAGGTTAGACACGGGGTATGGTTTACCTTCAAACAGCACAGTAGCAGCGCACATTTCGTCATCTCTGAAGCCCAGTATCTTGGTGACATACAACTTCTTCAGTCCATCTGTAAGGAGCTCCAGGTAGCCAGGATCTGGCCGGAAGAATTGGCCTGCTTTTAGCTGAACGTTGTCCACCAGTCGAATCGAAGAGGGCTGACATCTCTAAAAAAAAAAGTTATAATTGCTTAATTACGTTATTTTATGACTAGGGTTCTTTGGGATTTTCCAAAACTGACTCGAGTTTCGCGCCTCTCTCGTAGGCTTTTTCAATGCTCACCTCTGTGGCTGAGAGGTCAAGAGCACTGACTCTCAACCTGGAGGTGCTGAGTTTGAATCCCGGCCAGGGTGGAAATTTTCCGTTCCTGGATATGCATGGATGTAAAAAATGTGCCTTGAAGTGATACCTACCTTTTTGGCGATTTCTCGCAAGCACTTGACGCCGGCTTCAAAGTTCGGAAACAAGATGGACCCGAATTTCTGACACCTGGGCTGTGGTCGGATTTTGAGAACCACTTTGGTGATCACTCCCAACGTTCCTGTGTGGAGAACAAATCTGGTGTGAACATCATACGACTTTCTATTACCTACATTACGGAACTTGAAACGCATAAAAAAATCTCAATGTGGGGACAAAGTTATTCCAGTGGCTAAGCGCTTGCTTGCCATGCAGAAGGTCCCGAAATCGACGAAAAAAAAAGTTCTTGCCTTTCCAATGCAAATATTTCAACGGGTTACTTTCTGGTATTCTCGTGTTTCGTGTTGACCCAGCACCTAAATGGGGAGTAGGTACTCGTATTGTGTCTCTTCTCGCCCATCTGATGACATACTACGGGATGGGCATGCTACGACACAGACAACATAAAATAAAAAAAAAATCAAAATAATGAGATCAGTCTAAAAGTCTAAAAAAAAATTAAGGGAGGCAACTTAGGTTAAGAAAAGAGTTTGGCAAAGGACTTATCAATATTTTCCTTAAAAATAATAGTTTCTCTTGCTAGATAAAGCGCTTGCTTGCCATGCAGAAGGTCCCGAAATCGATGAAAAAAAAAAAAAAGTTCTTGCCTTTCCATTGCAAATATTTCAACGGGTTACTTTCTGGTATTCTCGTGTCGACCCAGCACCTAAATGGGGAGTAGGTAGGTACTCGTATTGTGTCTCTTATCGCCCATCTGATGACATACTACGGGATGGGCATGCTACGACACAGACAACACAAGTCTAATGTAGCAGTTGTTTCATTGCTACGAAACAAAAACGGCGGTGAAACACACTCATCTTATTATTATTATTATTTTTTTAAAAAGACACTATATATGATTTTACCTTCAGAGCCCAAAACGATGTGATTGAAGTCCGGTCCACACGAGACGCGGGGCCCCAAACAGGCCCTCTCCAATGTGCCCCGGGCCGTTACCATGGTAACTTGAACCAGAAGATCCTCTATGTTACATTATATATTTGAAAAAAAAAGTGAAAAATTTTCTAAGTCCCAGCCGCCCATATGGCGGCCGATTTTTGGTCGAAAATGTTCTATCTTAAAATACTCCCCGTGTAATCAGAATGATTTGAAATATAAAAAATTTGGATTTTTTTTTTCGAAGTCCGAAGCAACATTGACTTCGGTTGATATCTGGATGAGTGACTGTCCGATTTTTAACAAATTGTTACAGTCCTAGACCTTGGACCATACCGAATTTCATTGCTCTACGACAAACCGTTCTTGAGATATTTTGCATACCACCTTTTCCCATTTAAACCTGTAGTACATACATACGTACAGACCATGGGTTAAAAATCACTTTTTTTGACATCAGGGGATCCCAAAACGGATATTTTCAACCACTTCCCGATTTTGAAAAATTGGACCGATTGCAATACTTTCATTACTAGTATAGCTCGCTATACTGTAGTAGTAGAAAGTAAAAAAAAAAGTCCTTGACAAATGGATAGGTTTAAATCCACTAAAAGACTCACTGGAACTCATCTTGGGAGACGGAAAAGCCTGCGGCATTTCTCGTACCGCCCGCTTGTAGTGGCGGTCAAAGTCGAACGTCTTGACCGCCCATTCGGTGAACCCGGGTAGCTTACAGGCCGGCAGGTAGCGACCGCCGCGCAAGACCACTATGCTGTCAGAATCCTCGAACAGAGTGTCCCGGTAGCCCCAACCATTCCATTTCAGCAAGTTGCTCCTGAGAACAGCATATAAGCTTGAAAACGTTGAAAAGAAGTTCAGAGTTGGAATATTACGTTTAAAAAATTTGGACCGATTGCAATACTTTCATTACTAGTATAGCTCTCGCTATACTGTAGTAATAGAAAGTAAAAAAGTTCATGTTGGAATTACCTGATTATTTAAAACAAGTGAAAAAAAGTTCAATTAGGTTGGTAGTGCGTCTACCTTGTAAGCGCTAGGTCACGGGTTCAATTGCTGACCGGGGCGGAATTTATCCTGAACGGATAATGTTCGTTCTCGGAACGGCTGGCTTTCTCCTTATTATTATTATTTCTTCTATCCTGTCTTCCTTCTCTCTTCAATTTCGGGACGATAAGACCTTAGCAGTTACAGTTCCCTCATACTCTATCAAACCTCTTAAAAAAAAAAAAAAAAAGTTCATTGGTTTCCTTGGTCGGATCGTTTTCCTCGGTAGAATAATTAAATCAGCTTATAACATGATAGATCAGGGCCGTATTGGGGTCCAGGGGGGCCGGCCACCCCTCCCCCCCCCCCCTCACCGCTTAAATTTCGGTCCAGGGGGCCGGCCACCCTCCCCCCCCCCCTACGAGCTTAAATTTCCACTTGCACTGTGGGCCAGACTCGGAAAATTTGAGCATTCCCCCCCCCCCGTCCATTAGTGTTTGGACCTCCCCCCCGCCCTCGACAAAATCCTGTATACGGCCCTGTGATAGACTAGTTCAAAGGACGGGAAGGAAATCGCAACCCGGGCAGAATACAATCGAAGGCCTACATGCATATGTAAACGTTAGATTTAACATATTTAAATACGCTTGCTGCCATGCAAAAGGTCCCGGCTTCGATGCTCACCATCGACAAAAATTTGTACTCGTTTTTCGATTGCAATTATTTCAACGGCGCGCGGCGTGTTACTTTCTGATGTTCTCGTGTTGACCCAGCACCTAAATGGGAAGTATTGTGTCTCTTCTCGCCCATCTGATGAGAGGTATTCTACGGAATGGGCATGTTACGACACAGACCACAAGCGTCATGAAGCAGTTGTTACGAAATAAAAACGGTTGTGAAACATTCATCTTTTAATTTTTTACGACTTACCTCTTTTTAGGAATAGCACTCTGAACTTTGATCCTTTGCAACCTGGAACTTTTCGTTTCATCTAGGCTTGACTCCTCCTTATGGGCGTAAGTACCTTGTTCGACCGTACTTTGAGCGTGCTCCGAGAACGCTTGATCTTCGTTGGGATGCTGGGTGTTTTCCATTTCAAGATGTCCTCTCAATCCCTAAAAATAGAACAGAGGATGTTTTTCAATTTAACACACACTTTTCCCAAGGATATGTGGGTTTGGAATTTTGAATAGGTACAGCCGCAATTATTACTATTACTATCTACCTATTTATTTATTTTTCTTTTAGCTTGAGTTTATTGAAATGGTCCTCAAATTGAGGATGAAACTCGTTGCAAAAAATATAGGTAAGTAAATACCTATCCAATGTATTATTTTATTAATATTTATTAGAGTGTGCCAACATTGAATAATCCTATCCAATGTAAAAAATAAATGAAACAGTTAATTATTATTACCTTTTTTACAAGTCTTTGAACTGTGAAGATATGGGAAACAAGCAGAAAGTGACAACTCACGATTTCGACTGAAACAACTTTTTCCTCAATAAAAACTGGAGGAAAGAAGAAAAACAATTATTCAAAATGTCAATTATTCTATAGGAGGTTGGATTCAATCTTTTTACTTTCCTTAATTTATTTAAAATGATTTAATTTTTTTTAAGTCACATGTTTTAACACTAAAATCTGACCATCGAAAATTTGACCCGATTACATTACTTTCCTTCCTATAGGATAAGGAAAGTAAAAATGAATGTGTGTGTGTTCGAACTTTATGCCTGGCCAAACCGCTCATCCGATTGCTATGAAACTTTGTCAACTTATTGCTTGCACTCCCGTGAAGGTTATAGGCTATTTTCCGGTTAAGCTACGCCGAGCAAGACCACTAAATGGATGAGTGACACGAGTTCCATAAGAAATACACAGGAAGAAGAGACTGCGGAGAGAAATGTTCCGCTCTCGACCAACATTTTAAGTTTCGTTTATGTTTTTAGTTTGATAACTATGCAGAGTGCGCAGCGCGACCGTATTTTTTATTATTTTCTACAAGTTCGGCCATGCCTCAGCATGAGCTAGCGAAAATCCGGAGCGAAGCGACGGGTTTTGGCTATTTGTAAATAAATAGGGAAAGGCCAATAGATACAAATAAAAAAAGTAAAAAGGGGGAAAATGATCTTCGTTTTCTATTCTTAAATAGTCGATGGCCGTCGATTGAGGACAAGTCTTAAGTTTCTGAATCTCTTGTTATTGTTAATGTTAACTCGGAGTTCGTGCAAAGTACTGCTACACTACTCGTATAAAAAAAAAACTGAGATGCATAAAAAAGAGTACCTATACCTTTTGGGACATGTTGTATAGCAATAGCAAATGGAATTTTTATTAGATCACCAAACAAGATAGGAAAATATTTTAAACGAATGACAAACGTGGGGAGAAATAAAATAAAAACCAAAAGGATTTCTCATCTTTCGGAGTATAGGTACTAACTTGATTAAGGGGATACACTTACTTGATTTTGATGCAGAAGTAGTGATGATTATTGATGGGTTGATTACCTACTTCAGCGAGGAGCACTTGAAGTCAGACTTCAGAGAACGAGAAAATCAGACTTCGGTTTCGGCTTGTGGAATGTGGAAATTGTGGAATGATGGAATCTTCTATTTTTTTCCTTCCGGTTTCCGGCTTCGTTTTCGTTCGAGAAAACAAAGAGTTGCCAACGTACAACTTGATTCTCGATGGGGATAAAAATTTACTGCGAGTTTTCAAAACCCAACTCACTTGTGAATGGAGCGGGGATTTTTTCTATTTCCCACGGGAAAATGAAGGGAAATCTCGTTTTTTACAAAGAATTAAACATACAAAAAGAAAGGAAAAGTTAAGGGGAGAGGGAGAGGGAGGAGGGTTTAATCCACTTCTTCCATCCTAGAAGCATCCTCAGCTTCTCCTTCAGCCACAGGAATATCTCCCGCCTTAACATCATCACCAGTAGCTACTTCATCCTCGTCCTCTATACCCAGACCTAGCTTTATCATGCGATGTATACGAGCAGCATGGACTTGGGGGCTTCGTTCCAGAAAACAAAGAGTTGCCAACGTACAACTTGATTCTCGATGGGGATAAAAATTTACTGAAAATTAATTTTTGTGAACGAGAAAATCAGACTTCGGTTTCGGCTTGTGGAATGTGGAAATTGTGGAATGATGGAATCTTCTATTTTTTTCCTTCCGGTTTCCGGCTTCGTTCCAGAAAACAAAGAGTTGCCAACGTACAACTTGATTCTCGATGGGGATAAAAATTTACTGAAAATTAATTTTTGTTTCCAGAGTGAATCCAGATGACAGGAGAGAGGTTTCAAAGAGAAGATTGACTAGATCCTTGACAGCCTTATCGTTCTTATCAGCATTAATTTTTGTATATTCCGTCACAAATTTTTGCTCAAATAGAAGAAAAACAGAAGAAAAGCTCTAAAAAATTAAATTTTCATTTGTTATCTTGTTTTAAAAATTAAAATTTTCGACTTGCGACTTGTAAAAGCAAATTTTATACCATTAAAACTGCACCCGATTTTGAATTCTAGAATATTTTTATTTCAACAGTTGGTACCTCGTTTGATAAACAAGATTTTTATTCCGCGGGAATTTTGAAAAATTTACATTTCTGTGTAGTTATTTTTGTGTGACAATTAAGAGAAAGTTTTTGATTAGAATCGCATTGATAAGATTTTTGGTGCTTTTAAATGTTATTTTTTGTGTTTCGAAAGATCTGCCCCTCATCTGAAGACACGGACAGCAATCTACTTGAAACAACAGATTGTATTGCCATCTTGAGATGACCCAGCCTAAGCTCATACTACTTTTCAGTGGCAAGAGGAAATCAGGAAAAGATTTCCTGACAGATTATTTGTTAGAAAGGTAAATTTCAATTTCCAATGTGCAGCAACACCTATCAACCTAGATGTCACATCAGTCCAATGGCGGCAGCACACTTCTTTGACTTGAAAATGACAGATAAAGTTGATAAAACATGCTAACCAACAACAACCTTTAATACATGAGATCTGTTTAGACTGCTGGGGTAAAGGTACTCTTTAGTCTTATTTGAGCAGGATAAGACCTGTTCTATTCTACATGAAATAGCACCCACTATTACCATCTTTATTTTTGTAAAAATAAAACAAATTCTTTATTATTTATTTTAGAATTGGTTCCCAGCACTGTGCCATCATACGTTTGTCAGCCCCGATAAAATCTCACTGGGCCAAACAGAATGGACTTGAGATGGACAAGCTCTTGGGGGCCACCAAGTACAAGGAGAAGTATAGAGCCGAGATGATTACGTGGAGTGAAGCGGAGAGACGTAAAGACAATGGATGCTTCATTAGATCTGCTATTGAAATGGCACATGGTAATTTTATTTCTTTCTTGAAAGAAAATTTTGTAATTAAAAAAAAATAATAATAATAATAAATAATTAAAAATAAAAATGATGTTTCACTGCTGTTTTTATTTTGTAGCAATGAAAAAACTGCTACATTAGACTAATGTGGTCTTTGTCCATCTGATGAGTCCCTTGTCCTTCATCTGATGGGCTAGAAGAGACACAAAAATCTGAGTGCACCAGGCCCAAAATTTGTTTCATTGCTAAAAAATAAA
>NW_007378072.1:0-13420 GCF_000475195.1 Diaphorina citri | reverse complement strand
CGTTTTCGAGATATTTTGTTTACAGACAGACAGACAGACAGACACACAGACACACCCACGGACCAATGGCTGAAACTTTGGATTTAGGCTCTAGGGACCTCAAAACGTGTTTTGGCACTAAAAACTGACCATCGAAATTTTGACCCGATTACATTACTTTCCTTCCTATAGGATAAGGAAAGTAAAAATGAGTTTTTTGCTATGTTTTTGTTTTTAATTAATTTCTGAATTAATTAAGATACCTACCTACATCAAAAAATTTCAGTCAAAATTAATTTCCCCTTCAAAAATGTAAAATAACCGTGATCTATTCAAAAAGAATTTAAATTTACGCGCGTTTCTAACATGGAAATTTCATTTTCGTAATACGAAATTACGAAAAAAAATCCCCATGTTCAAGCCAAAACATCGTGTTTTGGTTTGAACTCCGATCCCCGTGTTCAAAACCCCATAATGTGTGTCATGCGCAGAAACCAAAACTCGTCGAGCATCGTAACGATCCCCAAAAAAAAATGCGTTGCGAAATCTGTCTATTAGGTAGGTAACTATGTACTGACTACTCTCAATACCTACTGATGTGATCTTCTTCCCCTATGGTCTATTCCCTTGTATTTACATGGGTTAAGAATAATGGAACCTTGCAAGATATCAGTGACCAGCTGCAAGATATTGTCAACACAGCTACCAACTGTATAAACTCTACTAGCTGATTTGTGAAAACCACTAGTTGAATTCTCAACAGAGGAATGGGAAAAACAACGTACTGCTTCGGAGGTGTAGTGGTTAACGCGTTGGACTTCGAATCTAGAGGTTGGTGGTTCGAGATCTCAAGTCTTGTTATACACGGTATGGACATGCTATCATACATACCTCTTGGAGCTAGCTTTGTAAGCCCAAGTTCGCGGGTTCAATTCCCGCTCGGGGCGGATTTTATCGAATTGTCCTGAAGATAGCAGCTCGTGTAGGGTGAGGTTGTAGGCGGTCACTCGTCCAAGTACTAACCACGTTGATCGTTGCTTAACTTCAGCATAATACGAAATTCGTACAGAATTTTACTCTTGCTATTTGCCAAAAAATATTTAATATGATTAATATTATTATTTTTATTTATTTTATATATTACTGTGTATATAGGTGTTTTTCTTTATATTGAGGATAGGTACCTACATATTATTATTATTATTATTATTATTATTATGTGAAAATAACTTATGGACAAAAATGATCGCAGGACATGAGTTCCAATTTTCTTCTATCACAAGTCAGATGATGGTAACAGCACTCGACAGTAAAACACTGATTTCACCCTCCTTTTACACTTGAGTGTACAACCCGTACACGAACGTAAAAATGACGGCCCGGGCAGACATAGCTGGTAGGCTGTCTAGTAGTAGTGTTTTGCAAGCGCTTAAGCAGGTTATCTGATCGTGATTGCGCGGTGTTTTTCTCAAGATGCTGGTATGCATATTACACTCATTTTGTTCAAGGGGAAGTACACCTATTTTTCTTCTTTTTTACTTGCGTCTTTTTTTTTTTCTCAGTACAATAATAAAATATACTTACGGCTAATAGCTACATCAAGATTTTAAGCAAATAAAATAAATAAACAGTGTACCTAATTTTCCATCACGAGTCAGATGGTAATAGCACTCGAAGGTAAAACAAACACTAATTTCACCCTACTTTTACACTTGGGTGAAAATCCGTAAACGACGATAAAGATTACGAAGGCCGTCTAAAAGCAGTGTTTTACGAGGGTTTAAGCAGGTTTATTTATTTTTCCATCACAAGTCAGATGGTAACAGCAGGTTACCATACAAACCTCACGCGTCTAATGTAGCAGTTGTTGAATTGCTACAAAATAAAAACGGCGGTGAAATACTCCTCAACTGACCTTCTTCGTCTTATCCCGTGTACAGACGGGGGTCGACGTTTTTCATCAGCCTCTCAATCAACCCTAACTAGGGTGATTGCTGAAAAAAAGAAAACAAAAACGTACAATTTTTTACTCACCATTTGCGAGGTGTCGAGAGATATAATCGTTCTCAATTCGTTCTCGGGACATGCTACGGCCCCGGTCACATTGGTACCTCCACCAAACGGTATGATCACCAGATTGTGATCGTGTGCCACTTGTACCACCTTCTCCACGTCCTCCGTGGATTCTGTAATACACCAATATCGAGTTCCTATGAAAATTGCCTGGCTGAGGGACAATTTACTGATTAACCACCAGATTGTGATCGTGTGCCACTTGTACCACCTTCTCCACGTCCTCCGTGGATTCTGAAATACACCAATATCGAGTTCCTATGAAAATTGCCTGGCTGAGGGACAATTTACTGATTAAACAGGTATCAGACCAGCCTAGTCTCGCCGGGGGACTTTAAACAGGGAGCATGCCAGCCTGAATTTCCCTTGCTAATGAATTAGCGAAGGTTGAGTGCGAAGGGCATCCACTCATCAAATTTTGTAGCCAAAATCAAATGTCAACCCAAAAGCGATCACCCTAGGGCTGATTTTGAGGGCTGACGAAAAACGCCAACCCCGTCTAAATACGAGAAAAGGCGAAGAAGAAGAAGAAGAAGAAGAAGAAGAAGAAGAAGAAGAAGAAGAAGAAGAAGAAGAAGAAGAAGAGTTTCTATTCTATTATGAATAGAACAGAGTGCGTCGCTGCGTCCACAACGGAGAACCGACCATCGACCCTTGCCTTGCCTAGTACCGACCCAAGAGAAAAAAAAAAACTATGTATTCTAATGATTAGAAGTGTCCTCAACGGAGCCTTGACCGTAGTACTGACCCTCGCAGAAAAGCAATAAATTCTGTCTAAAAGTACAAAGAATTAAACATACAAAAAGAAAGGAAAAGTTAAGGGAAGAGGGAGAGGGGTTTAATCCACTTCTTCCATCCTAGAAGCATCCTCAGCTTCTCCTTCAGCCACAGGAATATCTCCCGCCTTGACATCATCACCAGTAGCTACTTCATCCTCATCCTCTATACCCAGACCTAGCTTTATCATGCGATGTATACGAGCAGCATGGACTTGGGGTTCCTCCAGAGTGAATCCAGATGACAGGACTATGTATTCTAATGATTAGAAGTGTCCTCAACGGAGCCTTGACCGTAGTACTGACCCTCGCAGAAAAGCAATAAATTGAGCTGAGTATTTTTTCCTGCGATGGTCTCGCGAGGCTCTATGGTCTACGGTCGTCGCGTCGTTGTGGCCGCGTCTTGATTATTATTTTCTTCTTTCTTCTTAGAGGTTTGATAAAGGGAACTTTAACTGTCAAGATCTTAGCAGTTATAGCTCCCTCTATCAAACCTCTTGAAAAAAAAATATATAGCTATAAGACCTTAGCAGTTATAGCTCTCTCTATCAAACTCATGTGTGTTTCTATTCTATGTAGTACATACCTGGCCACATGACCACATCCGGCATTCGTTTCATAATTGACGTATATTTCAGCTGATAGATCTCGGTGTTGGTTTGACCATGTGAGCGGTAGAGCCTGTCTTCTCCCTCCGTGGACAAACTAACACCTGTGTCCTCGAGAAGGGACAGGACAGCTGTAAGGAGACAAAAAAAAAAAAAAAAAAAAAAAATTGGTGGGAAGTACAAAAATTCAATTTTTATTTTCCGTTCTAATGAAAGCGTTCAAATATGTGTGACGTCGGACTTTACGCAGTGGGTTTCTACCTTTACCTACATTCTGCAGATACCTATTCTAATATACACACGTACATAGGAAAGTAGGTGTAAATTTACATCTCTGTAGAGAAGTACTCATCAGTTTGTAGGTAATAATAATATTGTGATAAATAATGACAATATTAAAATAGGGCGTGATTATTGCCTAAGGCAATCTCTGCCATCAAACCCTTACAACTACCACTTAGTAGTGTCTTGAGAGTTACACATATACAAAAAAAAAATAGGGAGGAGAAGGAAGAAGAAGAAGAAGGAGGAGAAGAAGAAGAAGAAGAAGAAGAAGAAGGAGGAGAAGAAGAAGAAGAAGAAGAAGAAGAAGAAGAAGAAGAAGAAGAGAGTGAACCTACAAAGTATCATTTGCTTCATTGATTTTCAAGGTACATAGGGTAGGTACATAGGAAAAATGTACTAAAGCTAGGTAGTGTAAGTACATAACACCTCTGGTGTAGGTAGTTAGGTACATAACACCTCTGGAGGGCTAGATTATACGGGCAGTGTCCCATTTGCTTCATTGATTTTCAAGGTACATAGGGTAGGTACATAGGAAAAATGTACTAAAGCTAGGTAGTGTAAGTGTAAGTACATAACACCTCTGGTGTAGGTAGTTAGGTACATAACACCTCTGGACCCATGTACATTCTATAGGTACTTCAGTAAGTACTTGTGTCTAGATATCTAGGTTCCGTTGATAGCTGTTATCAAGTTTGTTTGCAGTACTAACCGAGATTTTAAACGCCGCTACACGTTGGTCTGGTCCCAATAAGATACCTCTGGACCCATGTACATTCTATAGGTACTTCAGTAGGTACTTGTGTTTAGATATCTAGGTTTCGTTGATAGCCGTTATCAAGTTTGTTTGCAGTACTAACCGAGATTTTAAACGCCGCTACACGTTAGTCTGGTCCGAATAAGAAGCCCCTTTTAACGGTTCTTGATAGTTTGTGTTTTTCTTGATTTAGATAAATTTCCGATTTCAAATATTTGATAGGTAAAATTGATAATGTCCTGGGATAGGAGATTTTTTTCAAGAGGTTTGATAGAGGGAACTGTAGCTGCTACGGCCTTATCATGCCGAAAGCGAAGAGAGAAGGAAGACAGGATACGAGAAAGCCAGTCGTTCCGAGAACGAACCTTATCTGTTTAGGATAAAATCTGCCGCGGAAATCGAACCCGCGACCTAGCGCTTACAAGGCAGACGCACTACTCTCCCAGCTAACTATAGCTAACAAACAAAAAGGCAAGTCGGGATTTGAAAAAGTTAAATTCCAAAAAAGCACATCCTTTAAAACTCGTAATGAATTATGTACTTCTTTTTTTAAAGAAATTGAAAAATCTCCCACTTGTGAAATCTCGTTAAAATCTCATAGCCGGTAAAATCCCACAAAAAGCCCACTCTGAGGCTTCATAGGTATAAAGGCCACAGCCCCAAAAGGCGGGTTAAGCTAATACGAATCTAGGAATCCTGTTAAAAGGCATATTACAGTGACACCCGCCGAGAATTCGACTACTATTATTTACTATTAAATGATATACCATAAAAGGAAAAGGCTTTATCTATTTTTACATTATCAATTTTACCTATCAAATATTTGAAATCGGAAATTTATCTAAATCAAGAAAAACACAAACTATCAAGAACCGTTAAACGGGGCTTCTTATTGGGACCAGACCAACGTGTAGCGGCGTTTAAAATCTCGGTTAGTACTGCAAACAAACTTGATAACAGCTATCAACGGAACCTAGATATCTAGACACAAGTACCTACTGAAGTACCTATAGAATGTACATGGGTCCAGAGGTGTTATGTACCTAACTACCTACACCAGAGGTGTTATGTACTTACACTACCTAGCTTTAGTACATTTTTCCTATGTACCTACCCTATGTACCTTGAAAATCAATGAAGCAAATGATACTTTGTAGGTTCACTCTCTTCTTCTTCTTCTTCTTCTTCTTCTTCTTCTTCTTCTTCTTCCTCTTTTACTTTCTATTATTTTTTTCTTCTTCTTCTCCTTCTTCTTCTTCCTTCTCCTCCCTCTTTTTTTTTTGTATATGTGTAACTCTCAAGACACTACTAAGTGGTAGTTGTAAGGGTTTGATGGCAGAGATTGCCTTAGGCAATAATCACGCCCTATTTTAATATTGTCATTATTTATCACAATATTATTATTACCTACAAACTGATGAGTACTTCTCTACAGAGATGTAAATTTACACCTACTTTCCTATGTACGTGTGTATATTAGAATAGGTATCTGCAGAATGTAGGTAAAGGTAGAAACCCACTGCGTAAAGTCCGACGTCACACATATTTGAACGCTTTCATTAGAACGGAAAATAAAAATTGAATTTTTGTACTTTTACAGTTATTTTTTCGGAGTTTTGACCTCAGATTTGGATTTTTCCCCACTTTTTACATAGGAATCGACCATTTATTTATAATTTTTACCCATTTGCAACTGCTCCATTAATTTTAAATATACAAGGTGTCAAAATATCAGAAAACAAATGGAATACAAAACTCGACTTTTTTACTTGTCTTGAAAACTTGAAGTTCTTTTTTACTTTCTATTATACTAGGTAGTACCTATCTATTTAAACTTTAGGATAAAGTTAGCCCGGGCCAGAAATTTAACCACGTTAAGGCCTACCTATTCCCACTTTTCCTTCGAAAAAAAGCGTGTCGTGAGTCACTACGCAGGGTGTTCCCAGGAACACTCTCATTTTTATTTACATTGCCTACGAGATTCGGAAAAATTGGATAAAACTTCTAAGTGGGAACAACCTTCCATTTCATGTAACTTTTTTTTTGACACCCATTATACTCGCGATTTATTTATAATCCCGCGCCCCTTATCTCTACAACGTACACAGACGTAGTACACCAAGTGCCCTCACTAACCTAGGTAACCTACTTACATTCGTTTGATGAGTAGATATCAGAACAATTTGCCCATATAGATAGCGAAATAAAAAATTAATAAGGGACCGCCTTTTAATAGTGATAATAATAATATAGTAGAACATCGATTATTTCAACTGTAATTGAGACCGGGGGTAGTTGAAATGATCCAGGTTGAAATGTTCACTTTCTATGATCTTTTCCTCTAATAAGATAGGACTGATAGGATATCCTTTGCAATATAGAAAAAAAACAATGGATTTTGGAGTTGAAATAATAGAGAGTTGAAATAATCGATGTTCTACAGTGAATAATGATAATAATATAGTAGAACATCGATTATTTCAACTGTAATTGGGACCGGGGGTAGTTGAAATGATCCAGGTTGAAATGTTCACTTTCTATGATCTTTTCCTCTGATAAGATAGGATATCCTTTGCAATATAGAAAAAAAACAATGGATTTTGGAGTTGAAATAATAGAGAGTTGAAATAATCGATGTTCTACTGTGCTAGTAATAATAATCAGAACAATTCGCTCAACAGATAGCGAAATAAAAAATTTATGAGGGACCGCCTTTGAATAATAATATTTCTTTATTAATAGTAATAATAATGATTTTTTATTAATAGTGTTTAATAAAGATTCATCAGACCGTGAAGGCACGTGTGTTCTATTAACGATAGTGATGTCTCAGATTTGATGCCTGGGGTCAGAGACCTTCGCAAAACCTACATATCTATTTAAGTACCTACTCGTGTTCAGTATACCTACATAAGTAGTAGGTACCTAGAATTAATATGGGATGCTATACACTGCCCCAACAAAGCGTGGCATTACTTCAAGGTAATACCTACCATCTATTAAGTACCTACTTGTCCGGCTAGGGGACGTTAAACAGAGAACTAGTGTCTAACTGTGGGACTATAAACAGGGAGGAGAACAGAGTTGTATTCGATTATGTGGCTTTTAAGTACGTCATCATACGAAAAAAAAACTGGGGGCACGGTTGGTCCAGTGGTAACGCGCTTGCTTGCCATGCAGAAGGTCCAGGGTTCGAATCCCACCATCGACAAAAATTTGTACTCGTATTTCGATTGCAAATATTTCAACGGGTTACTTTCTGGTGTTCTCGTGTTGACCCAGCACCTATAAATGGGAAGTATTGTGTCTCTTCTCGCCCATCTGATGAGAGATGAGAGGCATACTACGGGATGGGCATGCTACGACACAGACCACATGCGTCTAATGTAGCAGTTGTTCCATTGCTACAAAATAAAAAATAAATAATAATAATAATAATAATAATAATATAATAATAATAATAATAATAATAATAATAATAATAATAATAAATAATAATAATAATAATAATAAATAATATGTGGTACCTATCCTCAATATAAAGAAAAACACCTATATACACAGTAATATATAAAATAAATAAAAATAATAATATTAATCATATTAAATATTTTTTGGCAAATAGCAAGAGAGTAAAATTTTCTGTACGAATTTCGTATTATGCTGAAGTTTAAGCAACGATCAACGTGGTTAGTACTTGGACGAGTGACCGCCTACAACCTCACCCTACACGAGCTGCTATCTTCAGGACAATTCGATAAAATCCGCCCCGAGCGGGAATTGAACCCGCGAACCTTGGGCTTACAAAGCTAGCTCCAAGAGGTATGTATGATAGCATGTCCATACCCGTGTATAACAAGACTTGAGATCTCGAACCACCAACCTCTAGATTCGAAGTCCAACGCGTTAACCACTACACCTCCGAAGCAGTACGTTGTTTTTTCCCATTCCTCTGTTGAGAATTCAACTAGTGGTTTTCACAAATCAGCTAGTAGAGTTTATACAGTTGGTAGCTGTGTTGACAATATCTTGCAGCTGGTCACTGATATCTTGCAAGGTTCCATTATTCTTAACAAGCGATGTCCAGTCTGATATGGGAAGTTCGTCCAGATCACACTCCGTTTCTGCATCATCAATACCTGGAGATAAAATCATCATAAGACTTTTACCTCATCGGGGGAGGGGGGGGGGGTAATCATTGCTTGCTTCTGTGGAATCTTTAATCCACAAAAGGCCCCTGGGTAGCAATTTCATCATGTCATACACTGAGAGAATGACCTAATGGCCAAGATCCCGACATTTGAAAACGACTTTTACCTCATGAATTATTGAGGGCATATTTCAAGCTCTTTGACTCTGCCAGGAATCAAACCTAGAACCTCCAGTGTGCAAGCCTAGAGTGAAGAAAAGGAGGAGGAAGAGGAGAGGAATAAATCTTAAATGACTGAGGAAGGGTTTCACCAACCTACTTTTTAGCCCCTGACTGCCCCGTTAGCTTAACAGCCTTGTTAAGCCTATAAAATTCAAATGGAACTTAACAGGCTGTTAGCTTAACATGCCTTCTATGGGCTGAAAAAATATTGATGAAATCCATCCTAAGTTGAAATAAATCACCAAATCTCACCTTGTGTGAAAACCCATCCTCTCTGCACTCTTATAGCATCTTCACAGACAATTCTCACTGTTCTGCATACACCAGAGTAATGCTGTTGAAACCATGCCAGATCAGACTTCCTTCTCATATCACTGACTATCCACACAGGCTTGCCATTGGCTGGGGAGAGAAAATTAACAGCCATTAGGAGAGATGGTTGTCAGAAGTCATGTCAGTGGAAACTTGCTACCTTTATAGCTGTCACAAATGAGCATTGACACAAAATGGAACCTTTTTTTTTCCTTGTTGTGGCTTATGAATAATTACTGAGATGGTTAGTTCAGTGGCAATATGCTTGCTTCCAATGCAGGAGGTCTTGGGTTTGATGCCCATCATCAAGAAAAAGTTAAGGAACTAAATGGGAATGGAATTTTATTTGGTTTAAAAGATGAGTGTTTCTCAACAATTTTTTTTTTTGCAATGAAACAAATTTTGGGCCTGGTGCACTGCCTTGCACTCAGATTTTTGTGTCTCTTCTAGCCTATCAGATGAACGGATTCTACTCTGCATATCTGGTTGCTGACAAAGTGACAGTGACATCCAAGCACAATGATGATGAGCAATACATCTGGGAGTCTTCAGCCGGAGGATCCTTCACTATTAAACCCGACAACTCTCAACCTCTTGGCAGAGTGTGTCTCTTCTAGCCCATCAGATGAAGGACAAGGGACTCATCAGATGGACAAAGACCACATTAGTCTAATGTAGCAGTTTTTTCATTGCTACAAAATAAAAACAGCAGTGAAACATCATTTTTATTTTTAATTATTTATTATTATTATTATTTTTTTTAATTACAAAATTTTCTTTCAATGGTTATCCCATCAAGCTCCTGGTAGAGAAGGAAAGAGAAAAGGAACTGAGTGAGGATGAGGAGGAAGAGAAGAAGGAAGAAGAGAAAGAGGAAGACAAAACTCCCAAACTAGAAGATGAAGGTGAAGATGCAGATGCTGATAAACCAGAGAAGGAAAGGAAAAAGAAGACAATCAAGGAAAAGTACACAGAGGATGAAGAACTAAACAAAACCAAACCTCTTTGGACAAGAAACCCAGATGATATTAGTCAGGAGGAATATGGAGAATTCTATAAGAGTTTAACCAATGACTGGGAAGAACATCTAGCTGTCAAACATTTCTCTGTTGAAGGACAACTTGAATTCAAAGCACTCCTGTTTACACCCAAGCGAGCACCATTTGATCTGTTTGAAAACAAAAAGAAGAAGAACAACATCAAGTTATACGTAAGACGTGTGTTCATCATGGATAACTGTGAAGATCTGATCCCAGAGTATCTGAACTTTATCCGTGGTGTTGTGGATAGTGAAGATCTACCTCTGAACATCTCAAGAGAAATGTTACAGCAGAACAAAATCCTCAAGGTGATCCGCAAGAATCTGGTGAAGAAATGTTTGGAACTGTTTGAAGAACTTTCAGAAGATTCTGAGAACTACAAGAAATTCTACGAACAATTCTCCAAGAACTTGAAGCTTGGTATTCATGAGGATAGTCAAAACAGAAAGAAGCTGTCAGACCTCCTGAGATACCAAACCTCTGCCAGTGGGGATGAAGTGGCCTCGTTGAAAGACTATGTGGCTCGGATGAAGGAAAATCAGAAGCAGATCTATTACATTACCGGAGAGACAAAGGATCAAGTGGCCAACTCTTCGTTTGTTGAGAGAGTGAAGAAGCGAGGCTTTGAGGTGATCTACATGACAGAACCCATTGATGAGTATGTTGTACAACAGTTGAAAGATTACGATGGTAAAACCCTGGTGTCTGTGACCAAGGAAGGCTTGGAGCTTCCTGAGGATGAAGAGGAGAAGAAGAAGAGAGAGGAGGACAAGGTGAAGTTTGAGAACCTGTGCAAGGTGATGAAGGATATCCTGGACAAGAAGGTGGAGAAGGTGATTGTGTCAAACCGTCTGGTAGACTCTCCCTGCTGTATTGTCACCTCTCAGTATGGCTGGACTGCTAACATGGAGCGTATCATGAAGGCACAAGCACTCAGAGACACGTCTACCATGGGCTACATGGCCGCTAAGAAACATCTCGAGATCAATCCCGACCATTCCATTGTGGAGACATTGCGACAGAAAGCAGATGCTGATAAGAACGATAAGGCTGTCAAGGATCTAGTCAATCTTCTCTTTGAAACCTCTCTCCTGTCATCTGGATTCACTCTGGAAGAACCCCAAGTCCATGCTGCTCGTATACATCGCATGATAAAGCTAGGTCTGGGTATAGAGGATGAGGATGAAGTAGCTACTGGTGATGATGTCAAGGCGGGAGATATTCCTGTGGCTGAAGGAGAAGCTGAGGATGCTTCTAGGATGGAAGAAGTGGATTAAACCCCTCTCCCTCTTCCCTTAACTTTTCCTTTCTTTTTGTATGTTTAATTCTTTGTACTTTTAGACAGATATGTTTAATATTGAACTCTAACGAATGTCCATAGGTACTGTAAAGACAATCATTAGTCATGTAAAATACACATGACGAATAATTGTCAACCTATGTATAAATTGTAGGCATTTCTAGGTAAAAGGTACCATCTACATATACAGAGAATAAAAAAAAAAAAACATCTTGTCAAGCTCTAAGTATAAGTATAGGTACACTATTTTTGTACACATTTTTTAATTAATAAGTAATTATTACTCAAGGTTATGAAAAAAAAAAAAACTTTTTAATATTATTGGAGTCTTATCTTATTATCAAAAACCCGGACATTTCCCAAATTTTCAAAAATCCCCCCGGACGCCGGACAAACATGTAAAAACCCGGACATGTCCGGGAAAACCCGGACGTCTGGAAACCCTATTTCTGTAGGGAAAACACTGGTATGCACTCAAATCCATGAGGTAGTTAGGCACAGATCCTTATATACTCAGTAGTCAGTACTAATGATTCACCATTAATAGATAAGTTGCGCTTACTTGGGTGATGTTTCATAGAGCAGGAAAAATGAGAACCAATGAAATTTTTCTTTTTCTTCTATGACTTCTAAATAGGTACCTACCGAGATAAATCGATTAAAAAAAGCCGGTAAATTGTGAACTTTGATGTCACAGCATACGCTCCCGTAGGCAATGACGTCACATCAAAATAATGTCCCGAGCAAAGCTCCCTTGCAGGCAATGCATCAATGTGTTTGTTTGCATATGTTTCTGCACAGTTCTTTCTGCTCCTCTGCTAGTGCACTTGCATAGTGGCGCTACCTAACGGACAAAAGAAAAACAACTGCGTAAAGTCTGACGTCACACATATTTGAGCTTTTAATTAGAACAGAAAACGAAAATTGAATTTTTGACCTTTTATAGTTATTTTTTGGGGGGTTTTGACCTCAGATTTGGATTTTCTTAACTTTTTACATGGGAATCAACCATTTATTTATAATTTTTACCCATTTGCAACTGCTCCATTTGTGAGTAGCCAGCCTAGTTACCTTGGAGGGTAGAGTGTCTGCCTTGTAAGTGCTAGTTCATGGGTTTGATTCCCACCTGGTGTGGATTTTATCCTGAATGGATAAGGCTTGGTATCAGAATGGCTGGTTTTCTCCTATACTGTCTTCCTTCTCTTTGATTTTGGGATGATAAAACCTTAGCAGTTACAGTTCCCTCTATCAATCCTTTTTTTTTTTTTTTTTTTTTTTAAAAAAAAAAAATAATTAATAGTCCCTTAACTTTTCCTTTCTTTTTGTATGTTTAATTCTTTGTTCTTTTAGACACATATGTTTAATATTGAACTCTACTCTAATTTTTACATCCAAATTAACTTTTTATGCTCCAAGTAACTCTAGCAAGAGAAACTATTATTTTTAAGGAAAATATTGATAAGTCCTTTGCCAAACTCTTTTCTTAACCTAAGTTGCCTCCCTTAATTATTTTTTAGACTTTTAGACTGATCTCATTATTTTGATTTTTTTTATTTCTCCCCACGTTTGTCATTCGTTTAAAATATTTTCCTATCTTGTTTGGTGATCTAATAAAAATTCCATTTGCTATTGCAATACAACATGTCCCAGTTATGCATCTCAGTTTTCTAGTGTTTCAATACTTCCTACGAACTCCAAGTTAACAATAATAAGGGGTTCAGGAACTTGGACTTGTCCTCAATCGACGACCGTGGACTATGTATAGACACAGCTTAAGAATAGAAAACGAAGATCATTTCCCCCTTTTTTATCTGTATCTATTGACCTTTCCCTATGCAAATACACGATTGTGGACATTTAAAATTCAATTAAAATCCTATGAATTTTAGTTTTTATTTTTGGATTATTATCGGTTTTTTTT
>NW_007378071.1:9359-160252 GCF_000475195.1 Diaphorina citri | reverse complement strand
TTGCAATCAACTAAAAAAAAAAAAAACTATATCTTTAGTGATTTTTGATTTATGTACTTACTTAAGATTTAATATAACCTACAATAACCATCCCAAAGCTGAGGGAAGATGAATAAACTGATACGAAGAAAGGATTAAAATAATAATTTGAAGTAAATAATACACAATATTTTACATATTATGTACTTACGTACCTACATGAAAAGACGTAATATGTATTGTTACCCAGGTACCTATATTCAATACCTACACGCTTACGAATTACGATTATACCTACTTTTCATTCATTCAAAATTTGTTTCTACCTTACGGAAAAAATTACGCGCTTAAATTCAGAAAAAAATCCTACATTTAGTTCCATGAAAATGCACAATAAATCTTTAAAAAAGAAAACCTTAATATTTAATTGACGAATGCATTAAAAATTCAGGAAACAATTAAGTAATTTGTGTCACACACCATTAATTAAAAGATTAAAGACAGATTAGAAATTTCGTGCAAAAGATAATTTGTAGCTAATTATTAGGTTTGAGTCGGAGAGCGTTCATCAAAGAGGTAAAATGTTCGGAAATTATTTCAGCCAATGAAAGGCAGTTAAAGGCATCAAGAATACTGCAAGAGCAACTTTTCGGGAAAATCCTACATTGTCCTTGACTTAGCCAAAAAAAGTACCCAGGTGACTGAAATACCTATCTTGAAATTTGTCCGACGTTCTTCTTCACATTCCGATGAAAGCAAACATTTTTACTGGTTTTGTTGATGTTTCATGAATACGAATGTCCATAATGTAAAGACAAAAAAAGTAAAATACACATGACGAATTGATCTACTTCCAAAGTTCTCATGGAAGACAGGTCGTTAATTAATAACCGAAATAAAGATGCACGGACGTCTTGTATCTATGTAGGTACACAACAGTTTACATTACACCATTAAAACAGCCCATTCCAGCTGTGTGCTAGAAAATGACACCTCATTTAGTCAGGATACCGGTCTAGAATTTCTAGAGAAGCAAATAGCTCTCTGATGACGTCACTCGAGTTGATGCTCTATGCTCTTCATAGGAGAAAATGACACCTCATTTAGTCAGGATACCGGTCTAGAATTTCCAGAGAAGCAAATAGCTCTCTGATGACGTCACTCGAGTTGATGCTTTATGCTCTTCATAGGTAGCTGAATAAGCATAGGTACTAAGCTTCCACCATCAGCACCAGTACACATAATAGCAGTAATGGCCAACTAGTTACAGACAAATTATAAACAGAAGGGACAGCAGACTTCTATTCCAGTCCAGATTAGCGGCGACAAAATAGCATTGTTAGTCTCGTTGATTACAATACTTACGTATTTATGAAATAGGTACCTACCTACTCCTTTGGAAGTCCGAGGCTTAAAAATACATACCTATTTGGTTATACATATCTAGTTATCTAGGTATACTTGAATTACTTCTTGTGTTACTTAATAGTTAGGTACCCTACCTCCTGCCTGTTATTAAAAGCGTCCCAACCTGATAAAAAGACTAATTTGGCTAATAAACCTAAGCTGGGACGCTAGATGTAAAGCTACACTACAGCCTACACCACTGGCCGGGAATATCATTATTTATCACTAATAAACCTAAGCTGGGACGCTAGGTGTAAAGCTACACCTACAGCCTACACCACTGGCCGGGAATATCATTATTTATCATTTATGAATAATTAATTGTACTACAATTTTATTTATCATTTATGATTAATTAATTGTACTACAATGTCTGAGCACCTTGAAAGAAAGAAGTTTATTTCATTGTTATTTGTATATACATACGTACATTATTTCCCTTACATTTGAATATTGGGTACAAGTAGCATTCGTTCATGTGTAATCAGGGGACCAGTAGACTTCTTGTCAATCCTGTCCGACCTTGAACGTGATAATTAAGTAGGTACACCCAGGACCAAGGGTGTCCTAACTTCCAAAGTTCTCATGGAACACAGGTCGTTAATTAATAACCGAAATAAAGATGCACGGACGTCTTGTATCTATGTAGCTTGTCAATCCTGTCCGACCTTGAACGTGATAATTAAGTAGGTACACCCAGGACCAAGGGTGTCCTAACTTCCAAAGTTCTCATGGAAGACAGGTCGTTAATTAATAACCGAAATAAAGATGCACGGACGTCTTGTATCTACGTACACAACAGACACAACTCCTGAATTATGAGTTCTTTGCACAAACAATACGAAATATAATGTGTACGTAAATGTTGTACTTACACAATCATACTACGGAGTATTTCGCGTAACATGGGTAGATACGTAAGAATAATAACAAATTACCTACATGGAAGTAGTGGGGAATTCTCAAGCGCGTGTAGACTCCCGCGGACTTTGGGTTGGACTGCTATCAGAAATCTCTCGATTGAGGTTTCCTTTATTCCCCGCCTCGGGATTAACCAGGTTACTTGTGTTCTCAGTAAAGGCTCCATGACGTGATACGGAAATTCTGAGGAAAGTTTCATACTTTGATACGTTTCTTGCTCAATATGAACGTTTTCCAATAATAATCTGTTGTGTGAGGTGGATAATAGAAAGGCGTGACCACAGTACTCTAAAAATGGTTGTTTAAAAGAATCTGGGTGAAGAGGGACTTCTAGTTGGTACTTGGTACTTACTGATTTGGTAGGTACTCTCATTAAAGTACATACCTAGATTATGAACTATTTCCGTGGATGATGTAGAGACACATCCATATGGATCACTTGATCTCGATATCTAGACCTTGTCACACAACTACAACCTCTAGTCTAGTATCTCCAAAAACTATTACGATTAGGATTACGGCAGTAAACAAGGCATTGTACAGACCTCCGTTCTGAACATTAGTCCTCTAATTGTAATCCCGAGGCGGGGAATAAAGGAAACCTCAATCGAGAGATTTCTGATAGCAGTCCAACCCAAAGTCCGCGGGAGTCTACACGCGCTTGAGAATTCCATTCCTTCCTTCACAACAACATACCGTGCTGCACAAAGTCCAAACGAAATCATTCGTTGCGGCGCTGATGTTGAGGTGTTCCTCTTGAAAATATTGATGATGACCTCATTCCAGTAAAGTACAGAGTACCAAGTGCCAGAGAGTTAAGAAATCGAAGAGATAAGATAAGAGAAGAATGAACAGTCGTACCTATACATGTGTGTGAGTGTTTTGTGTAGATTTCTGAGGAATACAACAATTTTCTCTAATCAAGCTCCGAGGTGAAGACACGGGGCCATTCTTTGAAACACAGATTTGAGTTTCATCATCCGACAATTCTACGAGACAAAAGGAAAAGACTACTTAGAGAATCCTGAGAATCAAATTTGATTTCACAATACCTATAGGTGATTTACCTGTCTTACCTCAATTGAAAACCACAATAATAACTAGAACAGTCTAGAACACGTCTCGAGTATTTACGTACGTACCAAGAATCTGCAAAAGGTTCTCTCTCTCTCTCTCCTCTCCTGATGAATCATAATGTACCACGCATGTCAAGCTTTGCTTTGACCCAAACCCCATGGCTTAGTAAGAAAAAAAAAATAAATAAACAGCAAGAATCGAACCCGTGACCCATGGCTAGGGTCTCCAGATCAAATTTTTAAAAAGTAGGACATTTGGTTCCAAAAACCCGGACATTTTGAGGAATACAACAATTTTCTCTAATCAAGCTCCGAGGTGAAGACACGGGGCCATTCTTTGAAACACAGATTTGAGTTTCATCATCCGCAAAAGGAAAAGACTAATTAGAGAATCAAATTTGATTTCACAATACCTATAGGTGATTTACCTGTCTTACCTCAATTGAAAACCACAATAACTAGAACAGTCTAGAACACGTCTCGAATATTTACGTAAGTACCAAAGAAAATCTGCAAAAGGTTCTCTCTCTCTCTCTCTCTCTCTCTCTCTCTCTCCTGATGATCATAATGTACCACGCACATAGAAGACGTTCTTGTATTTGAAGATGAAAATGAAAAGAATGTCAGAAAAACGAGAGAGGAGATAGAGAAATAGCTCAAAGAAGAGAGACGGAAGCCTAGGTAACGTGATAAATGAACAAAGGAATGCGAAGACTCAAGACAGAAAGAAAAAAAAAGACAAAGAGAATGGAATTTGGTTGTAGAAAATTCACTTCTTCCTCTCCAAGGAAATACGTTATTCCCCAAAAAATTTCCCATTATTCCTATGTAGGTAGGTCGCAGGTAGGTACATATCTTTATCTAATTCACCATACGAACAATGTACTTCACTATTTCCGTGGATGATGTAGAGACACATCCATATGGATCACTTAATCTCGATATCTAGATTCTAGACCTTGTCACACAACTACAACCTCTAGTATCTCCAAAAACTATTACGATTAGGATTACGGCAGTAAACAAGGCATTGCACAGACCTCCGTTCTGAACATTAGTCCTCTAATTGCCCTGTATAATCGTCCGGACACTGTTTGGTGAGTCTTGTTTGGTGCAGCAATTATATCAACTGCAGTCGAAGAGACTAAAGACTCAATTATCATGTCAATTACACCCATAATCTATTACCCTCGTACAACACGTGAACACTTTCCTTCAATTTCGTCAGTTTTCTGGGTGCGTGTGGATCGATTTTCATCAATTACCAGTGATGCTTGTACTTTGTTTACTGGGGCTGACATTGTGTCGTTAGGTAATCTAGTCAGACCCAGTGTTTACAGTTCACTACATGTACCTACATAGGTCATTCTGATGGGTCACAATCTTCATAGTTATGCAGTGAACGAGTGAATTGGTCTTGGTTTTGGGGTGGGTAGGTAGGTAGGTATAAGTACCTACAGAGTTTACGATATCGGACTGCTAAGTTTGTAAGGTTCCTGAAAAAAGCTCATTAAATTTTTGATTCGGTATTACAATATTTATTTTACTGAGGACGTACATCTTTTATTCTAGTATGATACACATGCTCTCTTCAGTGATGTTAGTACCTACATAGGTCATTCTGATGGGTCACAATCTTCATAGTTATGCAGTGAACGAGTGAATTGGTCTCGGTTTTGGGGTAGGTAGGTACCTACGGAGTTTACAATATCGGACTGCTAAGTTTGTAAGGTTCCTGAAAAAAGCTCATTAAATTTTTGATTCGGTATTACAATATTTACTGAGGACGTACATCTTTTATTCTAGTATGATACACATGCTCTCTTCAGTGATAAATTCTTCCAGATCTTTCGCCACTAAGAGCCTGGCTTTCTAGAGGCCTACAGAGTAATATCGGACTGCTAAGTTTGTAAGTAAGGTTCCTGAAAAAAGCTCATTAAATTTTTGATTCGGTATTACAATATTTACTGAGGACGTACATACATCTTTTATTCTAGTATGATACACATGCTCTCTGCAGTGATAAATTCTTCCAGATCTTTCGCCACTAAGAGCCTGGCTTTCTAGAGCAGTAGATAGTCATTCGAAGAGAACAAATTTGACATTTCTAGGGCTCGTGCGAGAGGTACAAAACATAAAACATAATGGCTAAAACGTTGGAAACAGGAGTAAGAAGGAAATGAAGATCAAGATGAGAAAGGTGGAAGCAACGAAGAAAATGTTCCCCAGGAAGAAAACTCAGCGATAAATAAAAGATGGAAAATATATTCTTCTCTTTTCATTCTGGTTTTCTTCCTTCTTTTCCTTTCCAAAAAAACTTTTCAGCTCTTTTGAAACTCATCTTGACAGAAGTTGAGCTTTAGAAAATGTTGTTCCTTTCGCTACCTACCGATTTGAAGAAAATGCTGCTATTCCTGTTGATAGATCAGGATCAGAGTTCTGTAGAAGAAAGGGCCTTGTAAGGATAATCTATGGAAGGAACAAAGACGTGTTAGAATCTGGGAAATGCATCAGTCAAACAACCACTATCACGAAATCCCTTCGGTCAAAACAGATCCTCATTTAGTTAGACGAAGCTTTACGATAGATCAGGATCAGAGTTCTGTAGGAGAAAGGGCCTTGTAAGGATAATCTATGGAAGGAACAAAGACGTGTTAGAATCTGGGAAATCGGGAAATGCATCAGTCAAACAACCTCTATCACGAAATCTCTTCGGTCAAAACAGATCCTCATTTAGTTAGACGAAGCTTTATTTAAGTCAACTTTCATACATGTTCGATTGCTCAATAAAGTGGGATAACAAGATGAAAGGCTGAGAGAAGATGATTGGGATGGACAATCTTTGGCAGCTTTGTCAGTGTAAAACAAATCACTCTCCATGTCACCATACGGCACCGAAAGGGAAAACATGATAACCAAACAAGAGAAAGGATGAGAGAGAAAAAAAGCGCACACATAAGCAATCCCGTGCAAGGACAAGTGACTCGGATGTCGGGAAAAACGGGAAGAGAAGAGGTTGGGGCCTGGGGTAGCCATCGATCCATCACAGCACTAGTCGGTTTTCCTGCTAGCGTGCCGTTGACCTGTACGTTTTCATTTCTCCGAACCCTCGTCATCCTAGTTTCGTTTTCCATTCGTCTTTATAGAAAAGGGTTCCTTCCTTCACGCTGGGCTGCTGAATCACGTTCAATATTGTTTTTCCCTCCCCGATGCCCAATGGCGACGTTAGATACTATTGTACTTTGCACTATACCTATTTCCTAGGGTTTCCTTCTTTCCATTATGTAACACGAAATAGGAAATGGTGTATGCAGCATGTATTGAGATAATGGGAGCATCAAGACATTGAGAAACACGGGAATTGGAAATCCGGAGTACGTTAGCATTCTGAGCTCTCTGCTCTCTGGAACTATTATTTTAATGATACTAAAGTTTGTATCGGCTACTTTTACAAATCCCCATTGTTACCTCTTAATCAGTTCTTTACCTTTGGATACCTATCTAATTATTTAAATCCGGGAATTGGAAATCCGGAGTACGTTAGCATTCTGAGCTCTCTGCTCTCTGGAACTATTATTTTAATGATACTAAAGTTTGTATTGGCTACTTTTACAAATCCCCATTGTTACCTCTTAATCAGTTCTTTACCTTTGGATACCTATCTAATTATTTATTATCAAAACTCGAAATGCGTGAGATTAGAGATGAGGTAGGTACCATCCCAGATGATTTCTGGAGTAGATAAAACCATGTAAAAATAAAATTCCTGGGAGGTTCAAACAGGATTTTGTCAGTGGTAAAAAAGATGATACTGGGGACCATCGCGTGTGATATTATGAGTGGTGGTGGTGGTGATGATACATTGATAACACTCTGTTCTTCACAAATGGTTCATGGATCTGTTCCTTGCCATCAGCTAGCAACGTGTGTGGATCTCTTGAATCTCGAGTGGTCTCGTTTCCTCCGGAAGTAATCTGATGAATGCTTGAAACATTTCCCATCGTTCTTGAGGAGTAGTGGGAGTAGGATGGTATCTGATATCGCTCCTGCAGTCCTGTTTCCTGTAACATAATACATTGATAACACTCTGTTCTTCACAAATGGTTCATGGATCTGTTCCTTGCCATCAGCTAGCAACGTGTGAGGATCTCTTGAATCTTGAGTGGTCTCGTTTCCTCCGGAAGTAATCTGATGAATGCTTGAAACATTTCCAATCGTTCTTTAGGAGTAGTGGGAGTAGGATGGTATCTGGTATCGCTCCTGCAGTCCTGTTTCCTGTACCATGATACATTGATAACACTCTGTTCTTCACAAATGGTTCATGGATCTGTTCCTTGCCATCAGCTAGCAACGTGTGAGGATCTCTTGAATCTCGAGTGGTCTCGTTTCCTCCGGAAGTAATCTGATGAATGCTTGAAACATTTCCCATCGTTCTTTAGGAGTAGTGGGTATCTGGTATCGCTCCTGCAGTCCTGTTTCCTGTACCATGGTTCAGTTCTTTCTGGAGGAATCGGAAGAAAGCTTTAGTCTGCATGACCGTTTTGTTACGATTTGGGAGCAATGAGGGAAAATTGAAATTTTCGAAAATGTAGCGAAGATGGTATTTTTAGATTTTTTTGGAACACATCATCGAAATATAGAGGTAGGGAGTAGGGACACTCAAATTAAGACAAGTATTTTCTAAACACATACAGAACGTACTCGTACCTTATAGCCTGAGTCGTTCGAAGGTCTGGCATGGTTTGAAATTTTCGAAAATGTAGCGAAGATGGTATTTTTAGATTTTTTTGGAACACATCATCGAAATATAGAGGTAGGGAGTAGGGACACACAAATTAAGACAAGTATTTTCTAAACACATACGGAACGTACTCGTACCTTATAGCCTGAGTCGTTCGAAGGTCTGGCATGGCGTTGGTGGTTCGAGTCCAAGTCAGGTCATAAAATTTAGCGTAGTGCATTAAGCAGGGAACGACATTTGTGACAAGCATTTATGCTTAACACAGTTGAAAGTCCTTTACTTGCCACCTTACCAGGAAACACTCAATAATTCGTATTCAGTCCCTCCTAATTCCTTTTAACGCTCTCTATAAGTTCGCCAGCTGTACATACTACGAACTATAGTCAGTCCCTTAGTGTAATGCCCTCTATCTTCTATCAGCTTAATCTACCAGCACCAGCTACCAGCGTGTGTGCTTCACTTTAAGTATTATTATAAATTATAAACATGGTGATTAGCTGATTAGTTTTAGTTATCTTGGTGATGTCAAGAGAGGCAATGTCCCAAGATAAGCTGATATCCACATGTTTGAATTTCCCGCAAGAGGAAACAGGCAGAAGATGAAAATTGCCTGACGGAATTTTAATCTCATCTTCTCGTGATGAAAATTTTCCTTCAAAATTAAGATCTTAGAAATGACAATGCAGTTTTTGGTTTTGTGCTGATAATGTTGTTAATTCCTGCATGGTACATCACACGGACTCAAAATGGATTTCGCCTTGAAGAGATGTGTCTTTGGTTAACAAGTTTTCTACATTGTGATGCCTGCGTATTATTTTATTATACGCTGTGACCGTGAAAGACCGCAATGTACCACAAAATCATCATATTACTTATTGGGCTTGTTACAATAACACTGACGATCTCAACTTGCTTACTGATAACTGAGTGGTGTGGTGTGGTGTGGTGTAGGGTAGTGTGTGCTGTGTGCTATACCTACAGTACCACATGACATTCAAAGACCGCAATGTACCACAAAATCATCATATTACTTATTGGGCTTGTTACAATAACACTGACGATCTCAACTTGCTTGCTGATAACTGAGTGGTGTGGTGTGGTATAGGGTAGTGTGTGCTGTGTGCTATACCTACAGTACCACATGACATTCTATTATGAAAACGTTCGGTAGGTATTACTTCCGTGTTTCTTGCTGAAATGAAAGGTCACTTCCACATACGGCTGGCGGGAGGTAACACAAAATCATCATATTACTTATTGGGCTTGTTACAATAACACTGACGATCTCAACTTGCTTACTGATAACTGAGTGGTGTGGTGTGGTATAGGGTAGTGTGTGCTGTGTGCTATACCTACAGTACCTCATGACATTCTATTATGAAAACGTTCGGTAGGTATTACTTTCGTGTTTCTTGCTGAAATGAAAGGTCACTTCCACATGCGGCTGGCGGGAGGTAAAATCCGACCATTTTCAGCCCCTGTGGATAGGTAAGTACTAATTTTGTACGTAGAGTTGTTCCGTCCTTTATGTCAGAATTATAACTGCTGAGAACTTTATCAAGCGTGCCGGGAGACGCGCGAAAGAGTTCGCAGCGCTGCGCTGCAACGCTGTCCGACCTATATTAACACGAAATATGTAAGTATACCTCGTTTCAAGGTTATTAAGTACCTAGTTATATTAGACCAGCGCTGCGCTGCAACGCTGTCCGACCTATATTAACACGAAATATGTAAGTATACCTCGTTTCAAGGTTATTAAGTACCTAGGTAAGTACTAATTTTGTACGTAGAGTTGTTCCGTCCTTTATGTCAGAATTATAACTGCTGAGAACTTTATCAAGCGTGCCGGGAGGCGCGCGAAACTCAAGAGTTCGTAGCGCTGCGCTGCAACGCTGTCCGACCTATATTAACACGAAATATGTAAGTATACCTTTTTTTTTTTCAAACAATACTTTTCATTTATTTATACAATAATAATAATTCAAGGTTATTAAGTACCTAGTTATATTAGACCAGATGTTGGTGGTTCGAGTCCAAGTCAGGTCATAAAATTTAGCGTAGTGCATTAAGCAGGGAACGACATTTGTGACAAGCATTTATGCTTAATACAATTGAAAGTCTTTTACTTGCCACCTTACCAGGAAACACTCAATAATTCGTATTCAGTTGTTGAATGAAATAACCTGATGTGTTATGTACGTGTTCTTGTAAGACTTCTTTGTGTGATACGATGTGTTTTATTATATCACACAATGATACGTACTTACCTACTTACCCACCTAATTATGATATCTAATATTTTGTCGATATCAAAATCAAGTCATGTGTGCTTCACTTAAGTGGTGCCATACTCCCGAAGTCCTCCTGTCCCACGTCCTACTTAACAAATCCCCTAGCAGGGGCCCCTGTGCTTTATTGATCCAGAGTATTTTACTGATGACTTCCTTCTCTTTCTATCAGACGTTTCCGCCCTGTTCTCTGCTGGCGTGGTAGCTCGTAATGAACTCAGGACTTTTTGTCTCTTGACTTCCTTCTCTTTCTATCAGACGTTTCCGCCCTGTTCTCTGCTGGCGTGGTAGCTCGTAATGAACTCAGGACTTTTTGTCTCTCTTGCTCTCATCAGACGTTTCCGCCCTGTTCTCTGCTGGCGTGGTAGCTCGTAATGAACTCAGGACTTTTTGTCTCTCTCTTGCTCTCCTCTTGATGTTCTCACTGTGTTCTTCAGTATCAACTTCAGCTGGAGTGTTCTCTCAATCAGACGTTTCCGCCCTGTTCTCTGCTGGCGTGGTAGCTCGTAATGAACTCAGGACTTTTTGTCTCTCTCTTGCTCTCCTCTTGATGGTCTCACTGTGTTCTTCAGTATCAACTTCAGCTGGAGTGTTCTCTCTCTCTGTATGCTTTATGGGATTCCGAGTCACGTGTCTTGTTTCCTTTGAGGATTGCCTCGAGAAAATGTCAGTCACATGCAAACGTTTCACATGAAACCTTTTTCGTCTTCTGAAAGGGAACGTTTTTGAAGATAGCTTTTTATGTTACTTATGTATAAGCTTAGGTATAATATGTCTTGTAACTATCTACTTAGGTGGGCGGTAGGTTTCCTACAATTTGCAACTTTTTTTTTCGAATTTGGTTTTCACCAGAAATTTGGTGAAAATTTACTTACTCATCTCTTTCAGAAACATCAAAAAAGAAAGCAAGATCTCGCGTAGCTTGTACGAGATGGAAAATTAGGAATCTTGCGATCCTTAATCCAGAAAAAGATCTATCCCAATCTCCGTTATTGTAGGATGTGTATCTTGAACATTGCTGACCTTTGGTGCTATGAAGACATCTGCAAAAACTATAATATTCAACTTCTGTCTGAACGCAGAAAGCTTGGTGCTTTACTATTCTTATACAAGAATATGCATGGTTCCAATACTGGATACCTTGCTTCCTCGTTTAGTGGTTCTTCGAGGGCATATCTACTCCTCGCACAATGTTCTCTCTTACTTTTAACAGAAGAGCTATCCCAATACTGGATACCTTGCTTCCTCGTTTAGTGGTTCTTCGAGGGCATATCTACTCCTCGCACAATGTTCTCTCTTACTTTTAACAGAAAAGCTATCCTTGAAAATCTGATTATTTTTTACCTAGCGAAATCGTTAGAAAGAGAGAATGGATTTTTCAGATTTTGTGAAGAAAGAACAAAATTGGATCCTCATACCCTGTCATTTTTTCGCGTAATTCGATCACAAACAACTTTACTGGAAAATCGAGAAAATTCTAATGATAACAAGATCATCATGCATGCTGAGCTGAGATTGTTTATTTACACAAAATATAAGTAAATATTTTCACGAATTTTGCAAGTGGGGATGATAATGTTAAAGGGGGAGAGGGAGACGAATGTACCACGCACATAGAAGACGTTCTTGTATTTGAAGATGAAAATGAAAAGAATGTCAGAAAAGCGAGAGAGGAGATAGAGAAATAGAGAGGTCAAAGAAGAGAGACGAAAGCCTAGGTAACGTGATAAATGAACAAAGGAATGTGAAGACTCGACAGAAAGAAAAAAAAAGAAAAGACAAAGAGAATGGAATTTGGTTGTAGAAAATTCACTTCTTCCTCTCCAAGGAAATACGTTATTCCCCAAAAAAATTCCCATTATTCCTAGAGTCATACATATGTAGGTACATATCTTTATCTAATTCACCATACGAACAATCGACTCCACTATTTCCGTGGATGATATAGATACATCCATATGGATCACTTGATCTCGATATCTAGACCTTGTCACACAACTACAACCTCTAGTATCTCCAAAAACTATTACGATTAGGATTACGGCAGTAAACAAGGCATTGTACAGACCTCCGTTCTGAACATTAGTCCTCTAATTACCCTGTATAATCGTCCGGACACTGTTTGGTGAGTCTTGTTTGGTGCAGCAATTATATCAACTGCAGTCGAAGAGACTAAAGACTCAATTATCATGTCAATTACACCCATAATCTATTACCCTCGTACAACACGTGAACACTTGTGTCTTTGCGTCATGCTGAAATTTGAACATCAATGTCATCCTGACATTACATCAAGTAGTCATGTACATTACATACCTACATACTATCTATGTATGTACTTATCTATCTGCTTGTTAGAAAAATTGACATGCATTTAATTTTCCATTTTACCTAAATAGTTTTATGATTTAATCTCATTGACCAAAGCGAATGTTGCACCTGCATACTGATCTAATGTAGGTAATTCAATAACCTAGAGAAGAAAGTAAGTACATACAAACAAAACTAAAGGTACATACATATGTAGGTATGTATTAATATTATTACTATGCTATCAGTTTTCTGGGTGCGTGTGGATCGATTTTCATCAATTACCAGTGATGCTTGTACTTTGTTTACTGATGCTGACATTGTGTCGTTAGGTAATCTAGTCAGACCCAGTGTTTACAGTTCACTACATGAACCTTAGTACCTATACTATGCTACCTGCGAAGTCAATAAAATGACGTGTTTCTTGTTGGATTAATCAGGTGGACATTGTAATACGTAAGCATTGTGTAATGAGGAAACTCATCTTGAGTGTCTCGAACATTATAAAACTCAATAGGTACAACCTCAGTTTTCTGGGTGCGTGTGGATCGATTTTCATCAATTACCAGTGATGCTTGTACTTTGTTTACTGATGCTGACATTGTGTCGTTAGATAATCTAGTCAGACCCAGTGTTTACAGTTCACTACATGAACCTTAGTACCTCCTACATAGGTCATTCTGATGGGTCACAATCTCTACTATGCTACCTGCGAAGTCAATAAAATGACGTGTTTCTTGTTGGATTAATCAGGTGGACATTGTAATACGTAAGCATTGTGTAATGGGTAATGAGGAAACTCATCTTGAGTGTCTCGAACATTATAAAACTCAATAGGTACAACTTATCCAATAATTGAGGTCTTTAATAAGAACTCAGGAACATTTTACTACCTAGTAAGCAATTGAATTATTGAATCATCATATGTAGATGATTTTGGTTTAAGGTAGACTGTCACCAAAGAGACGTAAATGCGATGCGACTTGTCAACATGAGTTCGATGAGAGAGTCTCATTTGAATATCAATGCGAAGGCTTGTAAGAACAATAGAGTTTTGTTTGAATATTTATCGAAAGAGTTTCAACGTGTAGACATCGTAGACACAGGTTGATTCCTCCGCTCCGGAAACTAAAGGCAACAAGGTCTTCCCTTGACTTTTGCGCCAAAGGTCAGCAATGTTCTCACAGCAGTTATGAATATCGAAACGGTTTGATGATTTCTTCTATTCCCTACCTGTAGGTAGAATGTAGAGAGTGTACGAGGTTCTATTAGGCTAGGTTGAGTATAGGAATTTTTTGAGAACTCATCATTTGCATTTTTATCTAATGAAGTGTTTGTTGACTCAGTCAAAGGTCACAAAAGGTAGTGTTAGTGACTTTTAAATTTGATTTGAAAGACACCTGCATTTCCTTGCCGACAAATAATAATATTGTACTCGGGATCATAAAGTAATTAAGTATACTTACCTATACTTTACTTAACTTTACTTGCAAAGTTACCAACACATAAATATTTGCGTTTCTCGCAAGACTGCCTATTCAATCTTAATCTAAAAGACGGAATAAATTAGACATTCTAAATTCTAGGAAAGGAACTGGAATTTTAATGTAGTTATAAGACGATGACTAATGAGCAATGAATCTTCTACTTGCGAATGATTGACTCTTTGTTAGAAATTCGTAGGTACTGAGGTAATCTTAAAGGACAGGTCTGTTACTGTTAGCAAAAGCAAACTCGAGTTTCAGCAACAAGATGAGTCGAAACACAATATGACTAAACAGAGCCAACCAGTCAATAATGACAATCCCAAACAAGAAACAAAGAAAAGAAGGCTAACTATATTGATCGGGAATACGGGACACCATTTGCAAACGTAGAAGAGTCAATCAATACGTCAGAAGTTCTCGTTATATCCTCGTCAAATACAAAATAGAAGGTTGAGGCTGCCAGGCTACCACTCCAACTCCGCTGGGGCCATGAAGTTTGCCCCCCCCCCACCCTACTTCTTTCTATTTCATCTCGTCTTCCCCTCTATCTTTTCGTTAGTGCGTCTGAAAGCACACCAGCAGGGGTTTCCAATTCAAAACGAGATGATCATCATCATGATGATGGTAGTTGAAAGTTTTACACAAGGGAGGGGGGATGAATGATAGAGGGTGGGGAAGGTTTAGGTTAGGAGGATGTGAGGAAGACCCTCCAGGTCTAGGACTAGAGGGGTGTCTGTGATGTAAATCTCTCAGACAAGCTTACAGGAAGGGAGAGGAGAGCCAACAACTGTTGGGTGGGCGAGGGTCAGGGGGTTCGACACAGGAGGGTGGCCAATTTATCGCGAGGGAAGGAGGGTGGTTAGTTCTGACTGATGTGGAGAAGGAGGAGGATCGAGTACGGCTCCTATAATTGTCCACGCGATGTCATTGTGTAAGTATAATGTGTATTGTTTAGGTCTGAAGGAAGCATAGTGGCGGCCAACGGATGGTGAGATTTTAAAGCTGTGTCCACACCGACGGGCGTCCATCGATAAATAATCGATTTACATCGATCGACGGCCGTCGACTATGTGTGAACACAGCTTAAGCTCACAATCCCTATTTACTTAGTTTGGTCTTTGAATTTTTCGAACGTTTTATGTGGGGTTTAATTTAGGGATAGGGTCGCTAGTCTTACAAAGGTACACGCATTTCTTATTTACACACCTCTAAGTACAGTCCACATATCTCCGGCAGTAAGCAATAGCTAAGTCATATTAAATTCATCTAATAACCACTTGACAGTCTCAGAAGTCTCAGAAACAGTCCACATATCTCCGGCAGTAAGCAATAGCTAAGTCATATTAAATTCATCTAATAACCACTTGACAGTCTCAGAAGTAAGGTACACGCATTTCTTATTTACACACCTCTAAGTACAGTCCACATATCTCCGGCAGTAAGCAATAGCTAAGTCATATTAAATTCATTTAATAACCACTTGACAGCCTCAGAACCTAATAACATCTAGACTCACCCTAATTTCATCTGTTTATGAGTTTTCAGATTCTTTGAAATGTTCCTGATAATTCGCCTGGTATGATTCGCCATGTTGAAGCGGTCTGACTTCAGTCACACCGGATTGTGCTCTAGATAAGGCACAGTACTCTTCATGTCGAGGACAATGTCATCTTGGAGATAAATTAGTTGCCGATCATAAATCAATTGACTAGCTATGGTCGCATACTAGGACAATGTCATCTTGGAGATAAATTAGTTGCCGATCATAAATCAATTGACTAGCTATGGTCGCATACAATCCATGGTTGCGTGTACATTACTCCTCCTATCTTAGTCATTGAAAGAACTGATTAAATCTTGCTATTTTCAGTCCAAAAAAGAACAGACTTGAAAAGCGCCAGCCTAGTTAGCGCGTCTCCTATGTTACTTAGTCATTGAAAGAACTGATTAAATCTTGCTATTTTCAGTCCAAAAAAGAACAGACTTGAAAAGCGCCAGCCTAGTTTGCTTGGTTGGAAGCGCGTCTGCCTTGTAGGCCGGGAGTTCGATTCCCGCCCGGGGAGGATTTTATCCTCAACGGATAATGTTCGTTCTCGGAACGGTTGCCTTTCTTCTGTCCTGACTTCCTTCTTTCTTCCATTTCGGGACGATAAAACATGAGCAGTTACAGTTTCCTCTATCAAACCTCATTGAAAAAAAACTCCTATGTCTCTAGTCCCTGGCTGATACAATCCATGGTTGCGTGTACATTACTCCTCCTATGTTACTTAGTCATTGAAAGAACTGATTAAATCTTGCTATTTTCAGTCCAAATAGAAAGTAAAAAGAACAGACTTGAAAAGCGCCAGCCTTGTAGGCCGCGAGTTCGATTCCCGCCCGGGGCGGATTTTATCCTCAACGGATAATGTTCGTTCTCGGAACGGTTGCCTTTCTTCTGTCCTGACTTCCTTCTTTCTTCCATTTCGGGATGATAAAACATGAGCAGTTACAGTTTCCTCTATCAAACCTCATTGAAAAAAAAACTCCTATGTCTCTAGTCCCTGGCTCTCTTATCATCGAGCAAATAGGATCATCATTTTTCTGATTGCCAACAGTGAACTGGTATCGTGTCGGAATACCAGAGGTTCGTTTTTCAAGTGGCTCCTAAAATTGGGCCCCACTTGGGCGTTTGGTGATTGCGAAACGTGTGTCTCCTCTTAAGATCGATAAGAAACTGATAACTGTCAGGACTGTCAGTCTCTTCACTCTATCGGTTTTGACAGAACAGCCGGAAAAATGAAATGCCCCTGGTACAGAGTACTTATTGTCTTGGTTTTATACTTGTCACCTTAGATTTCAACTAGCAATAAACGCACCTCGGATAAATGGGCCCCACTTGGGCGTTTGGTGATTGCGAAACGTGTGTCTCCTCTTAAGATCGATATAAGAAACTGATAACTGTCAGGACTGTCAGTTTCTTCACTCTATCGGTTTTGACAGAACAGCCGGAAAAATGAAATGCCCCTGGTACAGAGTACTTACTTATTGTCTTGGTTTTATACTTGTTACCTCAATAAACAGTGGCTCCTAAAATTGGGCCCCACTTGGGCGTTTGGTGATTGCGAAACGTGTGTCTCCTCTTAAGATCGATAAGAAACTGATAACTGTCAGGACTGTCAGTCTCTTCACTCTATCGGTTTTGACAGAACAGCCGGAAAAATAAAATGCCCCTGGTACAGAGTACTTATTGTCTTGGTTTTATACTTGTTACCTCAATAAACCTCTCGCCTTCTTCAAATATTTATGATATCGCTCAAACCTAAACTCTCCTCTCACACCCTTCTAGACAGCTTTTCAGTCTTTATTTACTTAGGTACGTGTTGTTTTCTTTGTTATAATCCCACGTTTTTCTAAAGATTACTTACGGATTCCCCTAAAGCACAGAAGGCAGCTGTAATCTCGCCTCCTGCTTCTACAATATCACACATGCAGACACTAATCAATACCTCCCTGCCCGCTCCACTCTCCAGTACAGTACCAAAGGAACCTTCCTCCTAATGCTTGCTCGGGTCAACGAGATTATCGGAGTAGGGTTAAACATGAGGGCTTTCAGGGTTTTCTCTGCTCGCTAGGAGGGATGGCTTGTGACGTGAGGGAAAGTAATGTGTTCAGGGGATGCTCGCTCTTGAATGCCTGATATTTGTGTTGGTGATGTCAGGAGGCAGGATGTTTGGAAAAAGAAATGGTAAGCTTCATAATTCTTGATATCATTGTCAAAGAACTACAAACGCTTTGTATTTATCTGCTGAATATGTTGAATAACTTGACTTTTATAGTTTGTTCTTACTCATACATAATGTAAGCTTCATAATTCTTGATATCATTGTCAAAGAACTACAAACGCTTTGTATTTATCTGCTGAATATGTTGAATAACTTGACTTTTACAGTTTGTTCTTACTCATACATAATTAAGTACTTACAAATGGATAAAAACATTCTAAAAAGAAATGGCGAAAAGTAATGACGGATAGGGCAGATGAATCATGGGTTTTTGTCTTCGGGATGTTTCATACTTAATAATTCTGATGCTAAGTACTCTAATATACTCGTACTTAAAGCATTGTCAAAATGTTATTAACTCTAGGTATATTTTTGGAAAGTTTGGAGTAATCTTTCGCAAGGAAAGGAAGGACAATGAACATTACTTTACAAACTTGATGAATCATGGGTTTTTGTCTTCGGGATGTTTCATACTTAATAATTCTGATGTAATATTAGCTAAGTACTCTAATATACTTAAAGCATTGTCAAATTGTTATAGACTCTAGGTATATTTTTGGAAAGTTTCGAGTAATCTTTCGCGAGGAAAAGGAAGGACAATAAACATTACTTTACAAAATTAGTTCAATATTTAATATTGAACAGTTTCATCATATGTGAGATCAATGATCAATCCTCAGGGAGACCGCTATGACCTCTTCAAATGACCGTGTCTTAGCTCGGGTATCTCTGTCGTCTTGTGACCTCTCCACTGACAAATCTATCTCAATACCGCTATGACCTCTTCAAATGACCGTGTCTTAGCTCGGGTATCTCTGTCGTCTTGTGACCTCTCCACTGACAAATCTATCTCAATCACCAGCATCATTGTCATTCTCAGTGTGGTATATTCTCCCAGGTCCCAGAGTTCCTCGCCTTATCAGTCCCTGTTATCTCGGTTGACTTTCCTCTGACCTTCTCTGTCGTTGTCCTGCGTCAATTTATTCTAATCTTTCCTGTCCGAACGCCCCATGTGTGAGATATGTTGATGAGGATGATGGCTTCTTGGCCCGAGAGTACTTTGAACCGGTTGCTGCTGCTCATGCTGCCTCCTTTCTCTTCTTATCAGACGACGTTATCAGGAAATATTATCGAGTTAGCCTCTATTATACGGATTTTTATTGTTTTCTTTACACAACGATTTTGAATAATGTCGCTCCTTCTCCTAAATATTATCGAGTTAGCCTCTATTATACGGATTTTTATTGTTTTCTTTACACAACGATTTTGAATAATGTCGCTCCTTCTCCTTTCTTTCTCTCTCTTCGTCTTTTCTCTCACTCTTGCTCCGAATGATCGTTTATGTTGTATCGGATGTTTTAAAGGCGGGTTCATCAAAGGTCAAGTTGAATGAAATAACGAAATATTATCGAGTTAGCCTCTATTATACGGATTTTTATTGTTTTCTTTACACAACGATTTTGAATAATGTCGCTCCTTCTCCTTTCTCTCTCTTCGTCTTTTCTCTCACTCTTGCTCCGATGATCGTTTATGTTGTATCGGATTTTTAAAGGCGGGTTCATCAAAGGTCAAGTTGAATGAAATAACCGGTGGACTTTGGATCTGGAGGTTGGTGGTTCGAGTCCAAGTCAGGTCATAAAATTTAGCGTAGTGCATAAAGCAGGGAACGACATTTGTGACAAGCATTTATGCTTAACACAATTGAAAGTCTTTTACTTGCCACCTTACCAGGACACACTCAATAATTCGTATTCAGTCCCTCCTAATTCCTTTTAACGCTCTCTATAAGTTCGCCAGCTGTACCTACATACTACGAACTATAGTCAGTCCCTTAGTGTAATGCCCCTCTATCTTCTAATGGTCTGCTCTATAAAGTATAAAGAATTGAAGGACACTCTTTCCAGAAGATAAAAGCTGACACTGATAATAATTATGCTTTGTTGGTCTGCTCTATAAAGTATAAAGAATTGAAGGACACTCTTTCCAGAAGATAAAAGCTGACACTGATAATAATTATGCTTTGGCGTAGTGCATAAAGCAGGGAACGACATTTGTGACAAGCATTTATGCTTAACACAATTGAAAGTCTTTTACTTGCCACCTTACCAGGAAACACTCAATAATTCGTATTCAGTCCCTCCTAATTCCTTTTAACGCTCTCTATAAAGTTCGCCAGCTGTACATACTACGAACTATAGTCAGTCCCTTAGTGTAATGCCCTCTATCTTCTATTTTCATGAATGAAGTACTTGAAGAACAAAGTAAAGTAGGTATAGTGTGTAACTAGTTGATTTTCAATTTAAATACCGGACAGTCGGACATCGTTGTGGTAAAAACCACAGAAGTGTAAACTCAAGTAGACAGCTAACCATGGACCCGGCCAAGCAATATGACGATCTGCAAGAACAAATCAAATTTCATGAATGAAGTACTTGAAGAACAAAGTAAAGTAGGTATAGTGTGTAACTAGTTGATTTTCAATTTAAATACCGGACAGTCGGTACCTAAGTATTATTATAAATTATAAACATGGTGATTAGCTGATTAGTTTTAGTTATCTTGGTGATGTCAAGAGAGGCAATGTCCCAAGATATCGAGCAAATAGGATCATCATTTTTCTGATTGCCAACAGTGAACTGGTATCGTGTCGGAATACCAGAGGTTCGTTTTTCAAGTGGCTCCCATTATACCCCTTCTCTTCTAACGCTTCCCCATGTTTTGTTCGTATTTACGGTTTTCGTTTGTTTTAATTTTCATTTTACCACTTTGTATACACAATCCCCCCCCCCAATTTCAGTCGTAATTTTTTTTTTTTTTAATTTGAAAAAAAAAAAACAAGACATTTCGTGAATAAAACCAACCATTTCAAAATCCCGGCTAAACCTCAAGTTTGAGTTCCGACAACACTGAACGGAAGAGTTCAGTCCTGCAGGTTAGCCAGCCTATCCTGAACGAATAATGTTCGTTCTCGGAACGGCCGGCTTTCTCCTATCCTGTCTTCCTTCTCTCTTCGATTTCGGGACCATAAGACTTTAACAGTTACAGCTCCCTCTATCAAACCTATAAAAAAATCCTGCAGGTTGTGTAACGCTGGTCAGCGCCATAGCAGGGAGCTTGGCCAGGCAGCAGGCAGCTGTAATCTCGCCTCCTGCTTCTACAATATCACACATGCAGACACTAATCAATACCTCCCTGCCCGCTCCACTCTCCAGTACGCACGCGGAATCGAATGGTGAAACTTTTAGAACTGTCCGACTTAATGTAATAGAAAGTCGTGTGATGTTCACACCAGATTTTTTTTTACCTAGCGAAATCGTTAGAAAGGGAGAATGGATTTTTCAGATTTTGTGAGGAAAGAACAAAAATGGATCCTCATACCCTGCCATTTTTTCGCGTAATTCGATCACAAACAACTTTACTGAAATATCGAGAAAGTTCTAATGATAACAAGATCATCATGCTGAGCTGAGATTGTTCATTTACAATATTTTTTACCTAGCGAAATCGTTAGAAAGAGAGAATGGATTTTTCAGATTTTGTGAGGAAAGAACAAAATTGGATCCTCATACCCTGCCATTTTTTCGCGTAATTCGATCACAAACAACTTTTCTGGAATATCGAGAAAGTTTTAATGATAACAAGATCATCATACTGAGTTGAGATTATTTATTTACACAAAATATAAGTAAGTAAATATTTTCACGAATTTTGCAAGTGGGGATGATAATGTTAAAGGGGGAGAGGGAGACGGTAGGGAGGGAGAGTAATCCCTACACAATGAAAACTTTTTCTTTAACACTGACCTTCTTAACTAGAACTGTATTATGTACCTAAGTACTCGTATACAATATCTTGAAACTTTATTCAATTCTCTCCATATTATTTAAATTAGGTGAACAACAGGGACTAGGGGGTCCCATTACATCAACTAGGTACCGACACGAGTGAAAATCTCATAACTAACCTCAGAACAAACTAGAACTAGGAGTTAGAAGACTGATGAAATTAGACACTCGGATCCGCAAGAACTTGCCATACAGGGTGGTTTCAATGCAAGAAATTGCTAGACAGGGTGATTGAGATGATCAAGGGGGTCCCATTACATCAACTAGGTACCGACACGAGTGAAAATCTCAAAACTAACCTCAGAACAAACTAGAACTAGGAGTTAGAAGACTGATGAAATTAGACACTCCTCGGATCCGCAAGAACTTGCCATACAGGGTGGTTTCAATGCAAGAAATTGCTAGACAGGGTGATTGAGATGATCGAGTTTGAAACCAAGATGCCAAAAACTATAAAGCAAAACATTACTGATGTGTCCGATCACAGAAACAAGTAAAGAAGGAGAGTTGCTTCCATGAAGATCGCCCGAAGTGAGGTCCAAATCTCGACGATTTTGGATTTGATCTGTTACCTAACCCTTTAAAAAAAAATTCCGAGTTTGATTACATCTGGTAAACATAAAACAGGTTCAACATGAAGGCAATTTTATTACCTGCTGATAAGTTTTTGGGCCCTCGCGGAACTTTGTCTAAGAGGGCTGAATGTCTACAGTTCATTGAACTTTTAAGGAACACCCTCAGCCCTCAGGTCATCGTTACCCTTATGTATAAAATCGTTGTCTACACGGTCTGACGTCTGTCGTTCTGTACAATCAAGAGAATGTTTTTGAAGCTTTCTATGTTCCTACACTTCCTGATACCTACAATGGCCGCACCCTGTACATTTTTCTCCTAGAACAATTGACCTAACTATTAACCAAGTGGAAGGAACTTTACACACACAGATCGGGTATTGGGTTTCACTTCTGCATAAAACTTTCAGAACCAAAGTTAGCACCAGAACCGAAACGTCCTTCGAACTTGGAAACCGAAGATCCGCGCTCAAGGTAGAAGCACGCACCTTACCAACTACAAGCACAACCAGAAAGCTCTCTCTAGTCTAGATAGTTATCTGGAGGAAATGGATCTAGAAACTTAATATGAGGTACCTAAATGTCATATTTACTCATATCTACTAAGGTAACTTCTTAAATCCAAGACAAGCAAGGGATTGGAAATCAAAAGTTCGAAGTTAAAAGTTGATACCCCAAAACAATAAATAATTTTGGCGAATGACAAGAGACTTGGGTAGATATTGATCTATTTATCTAAAGATATGTAGGTTACCTAGTAGATAAGTAAAAGGTATTCAAATCATTATTTGGGGAATTTTTTTTTTTTTTGTAAGCAACGGTGTTAGATACCTAATGCACCTATAAAATAGCTTGCTAGAATAAACTTAAAGATAACATAGGTAGATAATGATAACGAAGTAATATAAATAAGTAGGTACATAGTCAAAGAGATAGAATGGTAGATATTGATCTATTTATCTAAAGATATGTAGGTTACCTAGTAGATAAGTAAAAGGTATTCAAATCATTATTTGGGGAATTTTTTACGTAAGCAACGGTGTTAGATACCTCATGCACCTATAAAATAGCTTGCTAGAATAAACTGAAAGATAACATAGGTAGATAATGATAACGAAGTAATATAAATAAGTAGGTACATAGTCAAAGAGATAGAATATAAACCAATTTTGAAATTTGCCAGGTCGATGTTCTAAGAGTAAATACAGGTAAATTGAGAACACAAATTTATTTCAACCCAATTAGAGCGGATTATGTCCTACAAGTTCTCTTCCACCCAACGTTCAGGTTAATCTATAATCCGTCCTTCCGTGTAACATGAACTTTTGGTCGCATGACGAGTTCCCTAGGTTGTTTTTTTTTTTTCGAAATCCCTCCGACCCCGCCCAAATTAAGTCTTCTCCCTTCTAACTCTTTCCCTTCGCCATTCACTGCGAAAGACAGAAAATTGTGCTGAATGTACCTCTAGTTATACCTACCTCTAACCTCTGTGTCATAGTGGCGGCCAACGGATGGTGAGATTTTAAAGCTGTGTCCACACCGACGGGCGTCCATCGATAAATAATCGATTTACATCGATCGACGGCCGTCGACTATGTGTGAACACAGCTTAAGCTCACAATACCTATTTACTTAGTTGTCTTTGAATTTTTCGAACGTTTTATGTGGGGCTTAATTTAGGGATAGGGTGGCTAGTCTACAAAGGTACACGCATTTCTTATTTACATAGTGGCGGCCAACGGATGGTGAGATTTTAAAGCTGTGTCCACACCGACGGGCGTCCATCGATAAATAATCGATTTACATCGATCGAGGGCCGTCGACTATGTGTGAACACAGCTTAAGCTCACAATCCCTATTTACTTAGTTTGGTCTTTGAATTTTTCGAACGTTTTATGTGGGGTTTAATTTAGGGATAGGGTCGCTAGTCTTACAAAGGTACACGATGAAATTGATTTTATCTGCGGGTGGTCAAGATCGGGTCAATTTAGACACGGAATTTCTTGCGGATTCCCATTTATTTAGGTTTTAGTAGGGCCTATGCAAGTACATACATTCTGTCCAGAACTCCAACAATAACCAGATTTTTGAAGGTAGGTTCTCCGGAGTTGTAGGGTTCCTGTCTGTACGACATTCAAATATAACCTAATGGTAAGGTAATTTGAAGAATACGTAGATATAGCTGGTAGAATGATAATGATTAATGCCCCAGTCAAGAAGTTATGGCATATTGTAAATCAGTAGGTATCTGGTATTGTTCACACAATGATAAAGGTATAGCTACCTATGCGCACTAAATATGTAAGTACCTACCTAAACAGTAAATAATTTACATAGATCAATTTGATGGGGGTACATCTTTATTATAATATCCTTACTTGCTGACTTGAGTAAGTACATACGTAAGTAAATTAAGTACTTATGAAATAATGTAAATAGCTAAGTACATAGTTTTATTTACTTTCTATTTTTTCACTTCCATTTTTCATCGAAAAGATCCGATACTCGCAAAAAATTCACGGTGCAAGCTTTAGGAAGTAAACACATTACGCCAATAAAAAACAGTAGGTATCTGGTATTGTTCACACAATGATAAAGGTATAGCTACCTATGCACACTAAATATGTACCTACCTAAACAGTAAATAATTTACATAGAACAATTTGATGGGGGTACATCTTTATTATAATATCCTTACTAGCTGACTTGAGTAAGTACATACGTAAGTAAATTAAGTACTTATGTAATAATGTAAATAGCTAAGTACATAGTTTTATTTACTTTCTATTTTTTCACTTCCATTTTTCATCGAAAAGATCAGATACTCGCAAAAAATTCACGGTGCAAGCTTTAGAAAGTAAACACATTACGCCAATAAAAAACAGAACAAATCTTTTCACCCCCCTTTCCTCAACTTTGACCCTCCATCTTAACCTCCCTCCTACCCTCCCATCAATATCACATCCCCCCTCCCAATCAACTTGTTTGTAAGTCCCAAGAGTATTTCCTGCAGCATCCATTAATGAACTAGAATTATTTTTCAGCGCTTTCTCTGAAATTTTTTCTCCTTCCTTCACCCCCGCCCCTTTCACCTCCTGCCCTCTTTTTGTCTCGTCAACAATTCTTTTTCGAATCTCTCTTTTCCCTCCTGATTCCCTCTTTCATATTTAGTATTCCCCCGTTTCCACACACTCCTTTACTCTCCTTTCTTCCTCTTGGCGCTCCTTTTCCACTTTTCCTTTCTCTATTATACCCCTTCTCTTCTACTTCTAACGCTTCCCCATGTTTTGTTCGTATTTACGGTTTTCGTTTGTTTTAATTTTCATTTTACCACTTTGTACACACAATTCTAACTTTTCCTCTTTATTCTTTACCAAACCCTTCTCTTCTAACGCTTCCCCATGTTTTGTTCGTATTTACGGTTTTCGTTTGTTTTAATTTTCATTTTACCACTTTGTACACACAACTCTAACTTTCCCTCTTTATTCTTTACTAAGCCCATAGAGCAATTTCATGAATTGGATTTTAATCGCCTTCTTCAAATATTTATGATATCGCTCAAACCTAAACTCTCCTCTCACACCCTTCTAGACAGCTTTTCAGTCTTTATTTACTTACGTGTTGTTTTCTTTGTTATAATCCCACGTTTTTCTAAAGATTACTTACGGATTCCCCTAAAGCACAGAAGTTGAGCAAAACCGGGTGTGGTTGTTATCTGGACAAAAAGAATAATACTTGGGCACTTGTGATTCATGGTCGTTCGCGCGACTCTTGGCAGGTTCTGTCCTGTGAAAATGAGAGGCACCCCGCACAGACCACATAAGTTGATGAGATCATGAAACAAAGTCCTCAAAAGCACAGAAGTTGAGCAAAACCGGGTGTGGTTGTTATCTGGACAAAAAGAATAATACTTGGGCACTTGTGATTCATGGTCGTTCGCACGACTCTTGGCAGGTTCTGTCCTGTGAAAATGAGAGGCACCCCGCACAGACCACATAAGTTGATGAGATCATGAATCAAATTCCTCAATGTTCTTCTCCTACCTAGATGATAAACATGTGTAACGGATGAACTTTCATTTTTATTTTAGGAACAACATTAACAACGGGACAAGTGAATTTATCCACCGGACAACCGAAAGACATATGCCTATACGGATGAACTTTCATTTTTATTTTAGGAACAACATTAACAACGGGACAAGTGAATTTATCCACCGGACAACCGAAAGACAACGGATGAACTTTCATTTTTATTTTAGGAACAACATTAACAACGGGACAAGTGAATTTATCCACCGGACAACCGAAAGACATATGTACTTTCTCCACGCTACTGTGTCGACCAATACCTAACATCACTGTATACAGTATACACTGTACATGGTCTACACTAGTGATGACAAACTCCAGCTATTACACGCTACTATGTCGTTCATACTCTTGTCCTCGGCCTCGGTCGCCACGGGACCAATATCATGAGCTGAGAAAAATAAACAACTCAGTCTAAATCTAAAAGGTCATTCAGATCAGCTGAAGACTATTGAAGACTGGCAGAGGACTGACCGACCAAAACCATCAAGGATAAACTAATCAACTGTCGACTCTTCACTCCTCCGAGTTCCTGTTATCACTCAATTAACTCCTCTCTCTTATCAGCGATCTGCTCGAACTAGAGATCCCTGCGAAGCAAGTAGCACCATGTTCTGTATAAAATCTTTCGAGTATGATGGATAGTATCTAGTATAAATTGGAAACCCAAAGATAACTTAGTTGTGAAAACTACATAATCGCTCAAAAAAGAGGCCTTCCGATGCGAAAATAATTACTCAGGAATTTTCCTTCAAAGATGTGTATCAAATTTAATCAAGATTGAAGAAGCGTATTTAATCGAGATTGAACAACAGGTAATTACTCAGGAATTTTCCTTCACAGATGTGTATCAAATTTAATCAAGATTGAAGAAGCGTATTTAATCGAGATTGAACAACAGGTACTTAGGTATAAGAACACAAACAAAATGCAAAATCTTGAAGGTGTCGATTCCCTATTCCTATACCTCAAAACCCTCGATCTGTTTAACCTAATATACCTAGGGATATCAGGGCGAACGACCTACTGTCCGTAGAGTTAAATAAAAATGGAAAAGTCGTCGCATTAAAGATTGTCACCCAGCAAGATTGTCACTCTACTCCTAGGTTCTATTCCTATACCTCAAAACCCTCGATCTGTTTAACCTAATAAACCTAGGGATATCAGGGCGAACGACCTACTGTCCGTAGAGTTAAAGAAAAATGGAAAAGTCGTCGCATTAAAACTTAGATCTCACTTCACTCGATTAACCAAGTACCTAGCTAGCTCGTGACAATTCTGATCCCAATTCCAGCAAGATTGTCACTCTACTCCTAGGTAGAGTGAAGCTTGAAGCTGGAGCTGGGGAGAATGATCCGCTTCCCTTTTCGCTAGTTCTGACGCCTTTCCGACCTCAACTTTCAATCTGTCAGAAAACTTGGAGGATAGAGGGAGGAGGGGTTCGGATGGAAGCATTTGAACATGTGTCGATTCCCTATTCCTATACCTCAAAACCCTCGATCTGTTTAACCTAATATACCTAGGGATATCAGGGCGAACGACCTACTGTCCCTAGAGTTAAAGCGCTTTAAAAGAAAAATGAAAAAATCGTCACATTAAAACTTAGATCTCATAAGCATTTGAACATATTCCGTAAGATACGAAACGAATTCATGGTTTGAAATTGTACGCTGGATGCTCGCTTATCAGTAGTCGGGCACATCGCTTCCGCCCCTTTGTTTTGTTTTTCTGGTTTCCAGTAGCCTAAGAGATGATTTCCGGGCAAATAAGTAAGTATGTAAATAAAGAGTAGGTAAATACCACTTAAGGTAAGTAGGTACTTACTTACTAAGAAAATGCTGACGCCTTTCCGACCTCAACTTTCAATCTGTCAGAAAACTTGGAGGATAGAGGGAGGAGGGGTTCGGATGGAAGCATTTGAACATATTCCGTAAGATACGAAACGAATTCATGGTTTGAAATTGTACGCTGGATGCTCGCTTATCAGTAGTCGGGCACATCGCTTCCGCCCCTTTGTTTTGTTTTTCTGGTTTCCAGTAGCCTAAGAGATGATTTCCGGGCAAATAAGTAAGTAAGTACCTCCGGGCAAATAAGTAAGTATGTAAATAAAGAGTAGGTAAATACCACTTAAGGTAAGTAGGTACTTACTTACTAAGAAAATGAAAAAAAGAGGAAATCCTAGCGGTTGAATATTTTTAGAGAAATTGGAAGAGCTGAAAGTGGCAGGCAGATTCAATCATCATGGGCACCTAGCATTTTCCAAAAGAAAATTTCGCGTTCGTTCCTCCCTCCTTCTATGTTTTATGGACGGACATACATGGAGTTACATCCGTAATAATATTTTTAGAGAAATTGGAAGAGCTGAAAGTGGCAGATTCAATCATCATGGGCACCTAGCATTTTCCAAAAGAAAATTTCGCGTTCCTCCCTCCTTCTATGTTTTACAGGGTGTCTACCAAAATGGAAAAATAAAATTCCCTGACTTTTCCCGGTTTTCCAGCCAATTTTTCAAAATTTCCAGTCTACTTTTCCAAGATTTTCCACCCTATTCCCACTGCGCCGCAGCCGATTTTTTTTTCTTTTTTTTCCAAGCATTGTTCTCAAGCCTGTTAAATTTCTTCAATCTTTTTTCATCCGACTAGGGTAAGGTACCATTCCTACTAAAGCCTCAAGGGGTGAAATTTCAGCCCGTCATCTCTTGAATAAAATGCTATCTAGGGGTTCCGTTCTGCCCTCTCGTACTCGGATAGATATTAATCTAGGAGTAGGAATGACTCTGGAAATTGCTAGAGCATGCTTCTGACAAAAAAATCCCCACTTCCTACCTAGCAGCAAGAATAAAACAAAACAACTACCTATAGTGTAAATGACATTAATTACCTATTTACAGTGAAAATTCCAAGGAAATCTAATTAATTTATCATCGAAAATATTTTTATTTTTTACTCCAACAATAACCAGATTTTTGAAGGTAGGTTCTCCGGAGTTGTAGGGTTCCTGTCTGTACGACATTCAAGTATAACCTAATGGTAAGGTAATTTGAATCTCCTTCAGGGCGTTGACTAGGTCCAAGTGATGAGTGGAGAAAACCAGAGTTGGCTTGAAGAAATTCATAATCATCTGGAAATATAACAGCACGTTCATGATTAGAAATCACCCCCCTCCCCAACCCAGTACGAAAAGTCTCCTTCCCCTGGGTGAGAAAATTCGACGACCTTTGCAATGGGATCGAACCCATATGGTTTAAGACAAGCCTTCCGTGTGGACGCAGCCTTCTCACTGCAGAACTTCGCGTTAGAAGATGCTACATTGAATCTTTATGTTTTCGCTGTGGATCTTGCAGACACAATTAGTGATTCCATTGTTGGTCCAGATCTCTGAGTTCGGACCTTCTAGTCAGACCAAGGACCTTCGTGCTCATCACACTGGTCTTTTGTTTCAGCTGGCTCGGACTCTGATTGATGTTTGCAAAATTATGAGCTCAGAAATCGTCTGTTCAAACACTAATGTGTGACGACAGAGAATATACACCGACCCGTGATGGTGATGGATGAGGAAATCTGGTCTTCGATTTCCTATAGAGAAGCAGAGGAGATTTTCTATGTTTAGGAGATTTTCTACGTTTAGGTAGTTATACCTACATACTTAAAGCACCTACTTACTTAGGTAATAAGGTAAGCAAATAGGAGTCAGTCTCTTATCGCCCCAATGATGAGGGACAAATACGGCAAACTACTGGATAGGCATGATACAACAATGACCGCATGAGTCTAATTTCTCATTGTTAAAAAATGAAAATGGCGGTGAAAAACTTTGAAATATTAAAAATCATTTCAGTATGCGTTTTAGAGGAAATCTGGTCTTCGATTTCCTATAGAGAAGCAGAGGAGATTTTCTATGTTTAGGAGATTTTCTACGTTTAGGTAGTTATACCTACATAAAGCACCTACTTACTTAGGTAATAAGGTAAGCAAATAGGAGTCAGTGTCTCTTATCGCCCCAATGATGAGGGACAAACACGGCAAACTACTGGATAGGCATGATACAACAATGACCGCATGAGTCTAATTTCTCATTGTTAAAAAATGAAAATGGCGGTGAAAAACTTTGAAATATTAAAAATCATTTCAATATGCGTTTTAGAGGTACCTACCTATTTGTTCCTCTAGTTTTATTTTGCATTATTTGGGCATGAGGTATGCAATGCATCAAATTATTCATTTTTGTGCGAGAAAGTTATCGCCTAAACCACATCGCTCACAGGAGAAATAAAATTGAAAAGGAAATGGAAACTGGCGAGAGAGCGTTCGAACTTTTACTTTTTTCGGCATTAGGGGGAAAGGAAATGGAAAAGTTCAATATCGAAAGCTGTGGAAGTCACATGGCGTCTCCTCTGACAGCAAAGCAAATAGGTAGAGACGACGATCTGGTAGGGAACGGCGGCAGTCAAGGGAATAGAAATAAAACGAGAGTTAGGAGTTTAGGAGAGAAAGCAGATTATGCTGGAGCCCTCGGCATTATCAAAATTTTCTCCCTATCGATTGGGACCGAAAATGTTGCGCACATGCGGGGAACTCGGGATAATGTCCCCTGGTGCTGGAATGCGCTCCACTGCTGGGATGAGATCTCTTCTGGCACCTCCGCACCCTCTGGTCTTATCTTTCCTTCCTATCTTCAACTCTCGTCTCTCTTTATGTCTTTTCTTTTATTTCGTCGTGATTTTTCCGCCCGCGTCTTCCTTCGTCTTTTGCAAATGTCAGCTAAATGCGTTTGAAAAAAGGTTGCTGAGATTTTCGTTTCTTTGTAAGTTTGTTATCGATAGCTTATCGTTAGTGGAATGTTCTGGAATTATAGGAATAGGGTTTGCTATAATGTTCCCTCCAGGGGATGGGTGAATACTATTGAAGATTCTGCTGATACTGAAGCATTTGGATTTTTTGCCCCTATACGGATGAACTTTCATTTTTATTTTAGGAACAACATTAACAACAGGACAAGTGAATTTATCCACCGGACAACCGAAAGACATGTATGTAGGTACCTTGGCATTCTTAGTGATCCAGAAGTACCTACCTACTATGGTTTGGGACTAATTTATTTAAGTCTAAGCTACATACATACATGTATGTAGGTACCTTGGCATTCTTAGTGATCCAGAAGTACCTACCTACTATGGTTTGGGACTAATTTATTTAAGTCTAAGCTACATAGGTACATCTACAATGTTCTGTACGGTCGAGTTTTGTATTATTATTCAACAGCGGTATTGACAGCTAAGCTACATAGGTACATCTACAATGTTCTGTACGGTCGAGTTTTGTATTATTTATTATTCAACAGCGGTATTGACAGAAAAAAATGTAAAAACCAGAGTTCTTTTTCGTGCCAAACCATAAGTAACGTTCAAAAAATCTTTCAATCAGCATTCTTTGACAGACCTATTTGAGGAGGCTTGTCCATAATAGATCTCCGGCGTTCCTTCTAGAAGAGAATTTGTGAATAAGACTTAAATGAAAGAATTCTCATAGCTGCATGGTTAATTAGGAAGAACCAGGTCCACAATATTCTGGACTCGGAATATGTACATATCTGCCATTGTGCCATTGGGGCACAAACACTGAGTTTGCACCCGAATACCTACATAAACAAGTAGGTATGTACTTACCTGTTTTACTCCTCAGTTTTCCATACAGAAGTAAGTATGTACTTATATCCTTGGAGTAAGGTAAGTACTGCTATATTCTGGACTCGGAATATGTACATATCTGCCATTGGGGCACAAACACTGAGTTTGCACCCGAATACCTACATAAACAAGTAGGTATTTACTTACCTATTTTACTCCTCAGTTTTCCATACAGAAGTAAGTATGTACTTATATCCTTGGAGTAAGGTAAGTACTGCTAAATATTCTGGACTCGGAATATGTACATATCTGCCATTGGGGCACAAACACTGAGTTTGCACCCGAATACCTACATAAACAAGTAGGTATGTACTTACCTGTTTTATTAATTATTATTATTATTCCATACAGAAGTAAGTATGTACTTATATCCTTGGAGTAAGGTAAGTACTGCTAAAAAAAAATGGGCAAATGGTCGGTGCACAATCAAAACACATTACTTTCCTCGTTGTAGGATAAGGAAAGTAAAAGGTGCTGATTTATCCGAAAACGTTAAAGAAGTAAGTGGGTATCTAAGTATGTAAGAAGGTAGTTCATAGTAGGATAAGGAAAGTAAAAGGTGCTGATTTATCCGAAAACGTTAAAGAAGTAAGTGGGTATCTAAGTATGTAAGAAGGTAGTTCATATTTCATGGTGTTAAAACTACCTAAATGGCAAGTCCATACACCAATAAATCCAAGAACATACAATCTATAACCGTAATAATTTGCTCCTTATTGTAATTTTGCCATAAACACAGACTATGGTTTAAGAATAAATCCAAGAACATACAATCTATAACCGTAATAATTTGCTCCTTATTGTAATTTTGCCATAAACACAGACTATGGTTTAAGACAAAACGAATGAGAATGATGCGCCTTCAATAAGTTTTGAATACTTCAAAGAACACATTTATTTTGAAGGCGCACTTAACGTATTAGTTTGCTCATAGCTTATACCCCTATAACGTACGTAACATGTGTCTTCACGTTTATTGTATGAGTAATCTGAATTACCTATGACAATAGCTACTAGAGAATCACAAGATTCCCTAGCTCTGACCGGATCTCGACAATTTTGCCTCCCTATAACGTACGTAACATGTGTCTTCACGTTTATTGTATGAGTAATCTGAATTACCTATGACAATAGCTACTAGACGCGCAGGCTCCAAATGTCAGAGAATCACAAGATTCCCTAGCTCTGACCGGATCTCGACAATTTTGCCTGATTGTTCACGAAAAATTACGTCCAAAGGACTTGACGACAGAAGTATACAATTTCAGTCCTATCTGAAGACTGATAATTTGTTCTGAGGGTCATTTATCATTAGGCCATGCTAGTATGGTCCAGTCTGGTAGTTCTGGTGCTTTGACTTCAGTACGCAGGTCCCGTGTTTTACATATCATGTGTGGTGGTATCTGTGATACTCTCATAATGAATTCCTTCTCTGACTTTGTACTGTAAACTGTAAGCTTCAATGAAATTGATTTTATCTGCGGGTGGTCAAGATCGGGTCAATTTAGACACGGAATTTCTTGCGGATTCCCATTTATTTAGGTTTTAGTGGGGCCTATGCAAGTACATACATTCTGTCCAGAATCAAAAAACCAAATGTGTAGGTAGGTATATTCAAATGAACTGTAGGAGTAGGAACCCAGCAACTATGCAGAAAAAGTAAACACATTACGCCAATAAAAAACAGAACAAATCTTTTCACCCCCCTTTCCTCAACTTTGACCCTCCATCTTAACCTCCCTCCTTCCCCTCCTACCCTCCCATCAATATCACATCCCCCCTCCCAATCAACTTGTTTGTAAGTCCCAAGAGTATTTCACTATTTCCTGCAGCATCCATTAATGAACTAGAATTATTTTTCAGCGTTTTTCTCTGAAATTTCTTCTCCTTCCTTCACCCCCACCCCTTTCACCTCCTGCCCTTTTTTTGTCTCAACAATTCTTTTTCGAATCTCTCTTTCCCCTCCTGATTCCCTCTTTCATATTTAGTATTCCCCCGGCCCTCTTTTTGTCTCGTCAACAATTCTTTTTCGAATCTCTCTTTTCCCTCCTGATTCCCTCTTTCATATTTAGTATTCCCCCGTTTCCTCACACTCCTTTACTCTCCTTTCTTCTTTTGGCGCTTCTTTTCCACTTTTCCTTTCTCTATTATACCCCTTCTCTTCTAACGCTTCCCCATGTTTTGTTCGTATTTACGGTTTTCGTTTGTTTTAATTTTCATTTTACCACTTTGTACACACAACTCTAACTTTCCCTCTTTATTCTTTACTAAGCCCATAGAGCAATTTCATGAATTGGATTTTAATCGCCTTCTTCAAATATTTATGATATCGCTCAAACCTAAACTCTCCTCTCACACCCTTCTAGACAGCTTTTCAGTCTTTATTTACTTACGTGTTGTTTTCTTTGTTATAATCCCACGTTTTTCTAAAGATTACTTACGGATTCCCCTAAAGCACAGAAGTTGAGCAAAACCGGGTGTGGTTGTTATCTGGACAAAAAGAATAATACTTGGGCACTTGTGATTCATGGTCGTTCGCGCGACTCTTGGCAGGTTCTGTCCTGTGAAAATGAGAGGCACCCCGCACAGACCACATAAGTTGATGAGATCATGAAACAAATTCCTCAATGTTCTTCTCCTACCTAGATGATATACATGTGTAGGTACGCACGTATGCAAATAAGATGTTAACATACTTGTAGGTATACATAATTAGTATTAGTATGTATGTACATTGTACATTAAAAGTATGCACTAGGCACTATACCTATATGCTGTATACCTACTCATAGCTTATACCCCTATAACGTACGTAATATTTATCTGCTGAATATGTTGAATAACTTGACTTTTATAGTTTGTTCTTACTCATACATAATTAAGTACTTACAAATGGATAAAAACATTCTGATAGGAACAAAGATTAGTTATTCAGTCATCTAAAAACACACCGCCCTCAACGGTGTTCAATTTCAGTGTATCTAGACCGCAAGGCGTGTAGACTCGAAGAAGCTTGACTGGGGCTATTTGCCCCAAACACTCAAGCCTCTGAGTGGGCCTTTCGTATATGCCTTAAGGCGTGTGGTGTATGGTGTAATCCCTGGGATAAAGCCACTGGTTAATCCTAACTACTATTCTACACCATTACTGGAACGTGTCCTAAACATCATCAGAGGTCATGACCCAGGGACTATCCCTATTGTTACCAATGTCTAATTAATTATACCTCACTTCTTATCACTCTAGTTCTTTGGCAGCAGAACGCGCACTGATAACAAGACAGTCTTTAGACTTTGAACCTCTGTAAACACTCCTTGAGGTCTAGTTAGTGATGGTCTGTGAGAGCCTCTTCTGTACCTTTGTCCGTTTAAAAGTCTTCTGTGCCTTTGAGGTGTGTGTGTGTGTGTGTGTGGAGGGGGGATAAAATGGTCATGCCTAGACCTGGATAGCCTTTTCGCCTCTGTCCTTTGATAGGTCAAACTGTAAGTTTAACAGGTCAACTCTTCCTTAAGGATTTTTTTTTTTGCGAAGGAGAGTTCTCTGGTAGCAGAACTCGCACTGATAACGAGACGATTTTTAGACTTTGAACCTCTGTGAACACTCCTTGAGGTCTAGTGAGTGATTTTGAACCTCTGTAAACACTCCTTGAGGTCTAGTTAGTGATTTTGAACCTCTGTAAACACTCCCTAAGGTCTAGTTAGTGATGGTCTGTGAGAGCCTCTTTTGTACCTTTGTCCGCTTAAAGGTCTTCTATGCCTTTGTCTGTGTAAAGGTCTTTTATGCCTTTGTCCGTGTAAAGGTCTTCTGTTCCTTGCCCGCGTAATGGTCTTCTGTACCTTTGGGGTGTGTGTGTGGGGGGGGGGATAAAATGGTCTAGACTAGGTAAAGGTCTTTTATGCCTTTGTCCGTGTAAAGGTCTTCTGTTCCTTGCCCGCGTAATGGTCTTCTGTACCTTTGGGGTGTGTGTGTGTGGGGGGGGATAAAATGGTCTAGACTAAACCTGGATAGCCTTTTTGACTCTGTCCTTTGATAGGGAATATTGGTTTTCTATGGCTTTAAGCAAACAGCACAGGACAATATGGTGTGCATGCCCTTTCGTTATGTACCTATCCGTTTCAAAACTAGGGAACTACTCGTGTTATCTTTTCCATCTCTCATAAGTATTAGTGTACAAAATATCCAAGTCCCTGACAATCCACTAAACCTGGATAGCCTTTTTGACTCTGTCCTTTGATAGGGAATATTGGTTTTCTATGGCTTTAAGCAAACAGCACAGGACAATATGATGTGCATGCCCTTTCGTTATGTACCTATCCGTTTCAAAACTAGGGAACTACTCGTGTTATCTTTTCCATCTCTCATTAAGTATTAGTGTACAAAATATCCAAGTCCCTGACAATCTCCTGGTAGACCATGGTTGCTGAATAGCAAGAATGCAAGATAAAGACTCGAACATTTCCAAGTAATAATCTCTGCGACTGAATTCTCATTGCGAACGCCCCCCTCCTGTCTATTGATAGCGGAGGCTGGGACTTCAATATTAAATGAGAAGAACCCCCTTATCTCTGAAATAACCAGCACAAGAATGAGTCTCCCCTCTGTTATCGACCTCGGGACTTTCCCTTCTACTACTTCTACTAGAGGACAGCAGAAGATCGGACAGAATGGAGGAGGAAAACCAGATTACTGTTACCAACCAATCAATAGATTGTAACCCAAGAGAGAGACTTCTACTGCAAGTTCCCCTTCATCACATCCCGGTGTTTCTACAAGAGTGAAGCTCTGTTATCGACCTCGGGACTTTCCCTTCTACTACTTCTACTGCAAGTTCCCCTTCATCACATCCCGGTGTTTCTACAAGAGCTGGAAATGTGATCTTGAGGACTGGCTTGGGAAGTGTTGGCTACATGCTTGAATGGATAAGTGAGTTTTATGAAAATGAGGGTCCGAGGGATAAGATCTTGAGGATTAGACTGGGACGTGTTGCTACTGCAGGGCCTGCGAAGTCTTGCTATCAGGGTTGCTTGAATGGACTGAGAGTGAGTTTCTTGAAAATGAGGGTCCAAGTAATGAGCAGGAAGAATCAAATAGTGGTGTATTAGATGGACTGTAGGGGATTTCAAAGGTCAGCTTGGCATTCTTGAGTGATCATCAATCCAATGGAACTTGATGTATTCAGACAGACTTGAAGATACAGTTCTATTCACCTAGAAATATAACAATACGTTTATAATTAGAAATCCCCCCCCCCAACACCAAACAATTTAAAACATTGCCTCAACCTCAGTTAACAAATTCGACAACCTTGCAATGGGATCGAACCCACGCTATTACATTTGTCGTACGAGTATCTCTGCTGGTCAATTTTTGACGCCACTGCAATGGGATCGAACCCACGCTATGGTGCTTGTTGTTGATTGCTGGTACAGTTGTAGGCTCTGGTTCAGGAGATCGAGGTTGAGAGCTGGATATCCGATTATCTTGAGGACTGGAAATGTGATCTTGAGGACTGGCTTGGGAAGTGTTGGCTACATGCTTGAATGGATAAGTGAGTTTTATGAAAATGAGGGTCCGAGTGATAAGATCTTGAGGATTAGACTGGGACGTGTTGCTACTGCAGGGTTTTTCAATCCTCTGTAAAACGTCAATGTAGATTTACAAGCTGCCTTTTACTCAACTCTACATTCTAAATTGGCGTTTTACACAAGTTTCGAACAACCGCCACTAAAACCTGGGTCATCAATTGACTGATGGGATGCTGCAGGTACCTGGCAGTCAAATGTGAACCCAGATATTAGTATGAGGATGTGGGGATGATGTGAGTAAAGTGAGTGAGTTGGTGGTCTACAGAGTCAGTCCGCTCTGTTGGGACCTCCCACCCACAGTCAATGAGTGGGACTGATTAGCAGGAGTTTCCCTCCCATTGTCAACTCATAAGGGGTACTACTCAACAGATTAACTGGAGCCTCTCCCCCAATTGTCAACTAGTGAGAGGTACAGCTCAACTGGAATTTCCCATTCATTGTCAACTTATAAGTGGGAGCTGCTCAACTAAAGCCATTCTGTCATAGTTTAGTAATGGTCATACTCAAGAAGTGAAAAGCTAAAGAGGTGAGTGAGTGAATGACCGAATGAGTGAGCGAGTGACTGAATAAATGAATGGGGTGAGTGTATCTTGAAGAGGTGAGATATCTCAAGATCTCCTTCAGTCTACAATAGTAAGAGAAGCAAACTTGTCAAAGGTGTAATCTTCAGGGCCGCAGGCGAAACTTTTCAGTAAGTATGTAACCTGTAGCGTCATGTGTCAGTTTTTTATGTAATTAAATACGTGTAAAAGACGAGTATAGTTATTCCCCCACATTTCTATAGAACACAAAATGACAGCGCCGCGGGCGAAATTTTTTTCGAGAAAATTTAAGTAGCTCCTTCAAGGTTGCATACTTTTTTTACTGACCAAAGTCTTTTTCTCGTTTTATAGTCTTTGAAATATTCCCAAAACTTTTTCATGAAGAGACAAAATTTCAGCGCCGCAGGCGAAATTTTGGAGAGATCATATGTTGCCCTTCATGGTTGCATACTTTTTTTAATTGAAATCTTTCTTTGTCTTTTTTTAGGCTTTGAAAAATTCCCTGACTTTTTTCGATTTTTGGCACTTTTTCGTGAAATTCCCTGACTTTTCCCTGACTTTTCCAGTCTCCATGAAATTCCCTGACTTTTCCCGGTTTTCCCGGTTTTCCAGTCTGGTAGACACCCTGGTTTTATCATTTATGGACGGACATACATGGAGTTACATCCGTAACCCGTAACCAGAATGCCAAAAAACTAGAAATCTCCCAACTTGATTTCACAATTTGTTCTCTCAGTTAATGTCTGTGAGGAAGCAGATGTAACCAGAAGAAATCTCCCAACTTGATTTCACAATTTGTTCTCTCAGTTAATGTCTGTGAGGAAGCAGATGATATACATGTGTAGGTACGCACGTATGCAAATAAGATGTTAACATACTTGTAGGTATACATAATTAGTATTAGTATGTATGTACATGTACATTGTACATTAAAAGTATGCACTAGGCACTATACCTATATGCTGTATACCATTCCTACTAAAGCCTCAAGGGGTGAAATTTCAGCCCGTCATCTCTTGAATAAAATGCTATCTAGGGGTTCCGTTCTGCCCTCTTCTTCTCCGGTTCCTTTGAGAAGTTTTCCCAAATATCTCAAGCCTCTGTCAGAGAATTAAAAGCTCGACGGAAATTCGTATTGCTTTTCTATTTCTGTGAACATTGGGGGAGAAAATGTCGTTGATATGAAATTGATATTGTCATAGGTAATTCAGATTACTCATACAATAAACGTGAAGACACATGTTACGTACGTTATAGGGGTATAAGCTATGAGTAGGTAGGTATACAGCATATAGGTATAGTGCCTAGTGCATACTTTTAATGTACAATGTACATACATACTAATACTAATTATGTATAGGCTCCTAGGTTTTACGTACTCGAGTAGGTATATACTATAGGTACTTCTCCTATCTGACTCGTACTTTCAGAGCTGATTATCTGGTGTTTCAGTCTCGATTGCAACACGGCGGATTTGGCCATAAAGTTTCCACAGCAGAAGTAGAGCAGGCAAATAGGCAAACACACGGGCAAGGTTTACCCGGAGAACTCTACAATCGGGTGAAGAGCGCCCAAGATAAGATAGGAAATAATCTTGTAGGAATTTACTGAAACCTACGTCTTGCATTAGTATCTAGAGCCTGAAGTACTCTGTTTAGGAGTGAAGACATAGATAAGATTTGGAGCCTTGGAGTTGGTGTTGGGAGAGACGGGTGAGTTGTGAAATACCAAACGAGGTAACTGACAGGTAAGAGTACCTGACACCTCTCTCTGGCCAAGTATCTTTCTGAAGGTGTAACTGATGGCAAATGGCAGGGATTTCACAACTATTAGTAGAGGAAACTCGAAAATTCTCGAGCACTTAAAAGGGAGATTTCAGTGGAAGGTAAAAACGAGGGGAAGTTAATGCCTCAACCAGAAAGGAGCCAAAGGTCCACCGCGGTGACCATGGTATTTTCTCCATAACATGCTCTAAATTCTAGATTTTCTATTGTTTAATTTACAGGTTTAACAGGATAAACAAGGTAAGTGTACCTTGTTTGATCTTCTTACGTTTGAAACAAATGGAGCTATGCAGTAAAATGAACACATATAAGTAGGTACCTACTTAAATGAATTTAAGTACTTACTTAAGCAAACAATTTCTAGCTGCTTAATAGAACCTGAAATTCGACGCCACTGCAATGGGATCGAACCCACGCTATGGTGCTTGTTGTTGATTGCTGGTACAGTTGTAGGCTCTGGTTCAGGAGATCGCAGGTTGAGAGCTGGATATCGGATTATCTTGAGGACTGGAAATGTGATCTTGAGGACTGGCACGCTATGGTGCTTGTTGTTGATTGCTGGCACGCTGGTAGCCTCTGGTTCAGGACATCGCAGGTTGAGAGCTGGTTTTCTGATTAGGAATTCTCCCCCCCAAAATCGACAACCTTGGCAATGGGATCGAACCCACGCCATTCTTTTTGTCGTACGAGTGCTTCACCGGAACGCCTCTGCCATTTTCAGGATGCTTGATGTATTCTTGAGTGATGTTCTGGATCAGGTTGGTTGGTTGGTTGATTGGTTGGTTGTTTGAGAGCTGGAATCTTGGATGACTTAGGATGATGAAGAGAAGATATCTTCAGGATCAGGACTAGATTCGGAAGTGCTGAATGGGCTGAGAGTTTCTTGATTCTTGGGAGAAAGATAGTCCAAATGTTGCTACCAAGACTGTGTCTGGGTGGATGATCCAAAAGATGAGTAGGGAGAATCACAAATGCCTGTATGGGATAAACTGAAGAGGATTTCCCAAAACAGCTTGGTATGTATGGTGGGGGCGTAGTCAGGGAACAATACGTACTCACATAGAGGCTTGAAAATACAGATCACCTAGAAATTTAACAACACATTTATGATTAAAATTCCCCCCTCCCCACCCCTAGAACCCAACGTATAGTGACCATTCCCCTCCCTCCCTCCCATTAGTGATTTAGCATAACACAGAAATACAGATCACCTAGAAATTTAACAACACATTTATGATTAAAATTCCCCCCTCCCCACCCCTAGAACCCAACGTATAGTGACCATTTCCCTCCCTCCCACCAGTGATTTAGCATAACACAGAGTATTGTGACCATTTCCCTCTCTCCCACCAGTGATTTAGCATAACACAAAGTATTGTGACCATTCCCCTCCCTCCCACCAGTGATTTAGCATAACACAAAGTATTGTGACCACTCCCCTCCCTCCCACCAGTGATTTAGCATAACACAAAGTATTTTGACCATTCCCCTCCCTCCCACCAGTGATTTAGCATAACACAAAGTATTGTGACCACTCCCCTCCCTCCCACCAGTGATTTAGCATAACACAATATTGGTTGTTGAAAACGACTGTTTCGGTCTTCTTAGACCTCATCAGCTAGTCATAGCCCGAAATATAACTCACATAAGGTAAATGTACCTACTTAAAGGTGTGTCCAAACATAGGCGACCGCCCGTCGATCGACGAGCTGAATCTATGATGTCGAGGCAGTGTTGACGGTTCAGTCGAGTCGACTTCGATCGACGGCCGGCCAAGTATGTATGTGTGGACACACCGTTACGTTTCATAGAAATGAGATATCATTTGAAGGGCAGACTAGGACAGCTGTTTTCAATCCTCTGTAAAACGTCAATGTAGATTTACAAGCTGCCTTTTACTCAACTCTACATTCTAAATTGGCGTTTTACACAAGTTTCGAACAACCGCCACTAAAACCTGGGTCATCAATTGACTGATGGGATGCTGCAGGTACCTGGCAGTCAAATGTGAACCCAGATATTAGTATGAGGATGTGGGGATGATGTGAGTAAAGTGAGTGAGTTGGTGGTCTACAGAGTCAGTCCGCTCTGTTGGGACCTCCCACCCACAGTCAATGAGTGGGACTGATTAGCAGGAGTTTCCCTCCCATTGTCAACTCATAAGGGGTACTACTCAACAGATTAACTGGAGCCTCTCCCCCAATTGTCAACTAGTGAGAGGTACAGCTCAACTGGAATTTCCCATTCATTGTCAACTTATAAGTGGGAGCTGCTCAACTAAAGCCATTCTGTCATAGTTTAGTAATGGTCATGCTTAAGAAGTGAAAAGCTAAAGAGGTGAGTGAGCGAGTGACTGAGTGAGTGAATAAATGAATGGGGTGAGTGTATCTTGAAGAGGTGAGATATCTCAAGATCTCCTTCAGGGCGTTGACTAGGTCCAAGTGATGAGTGGAGAAAACCAGAGTTGGCTTGAAGAAATTCATAATCATCTGGAAATATAACAGCACGTTCATGATTAGAAATCACCCCCCTCCCCAACCCAGTACGAAAAGTCTCCTTCCCCTGGGTGAGAAAATTCGACGACCTTTGCAATGGGATCGAACCCATGCTAGGTATTCTTCTTGTCGTGTCGTAACCGGAACTCCTCTACCACTTTCAACATTAATAATTAGAAGTCACTCCCTCTCGTCCACCCCAATATGAAATGTTCCCTTCCCCATAGCAAATTCGACGCCATTACAATGGGATTGAACCCACGCTATTAAGAGTGAGCAGGATGGTGGTTTGATGTTCTGGATAAGATTGGTTGCTTGAGGTTTAGTCACTCCCTCTCGTCCACCCCAATATGAAATGTTCCCTTCCCCATAGCAAATTCGACGCCATTACAATGGGATTGAACCCACGCTATTAAGAGTGAGCAGGATGGTGGTTTGATGTTCTGGATAAGATTGGTTGCTTGAGGTTCAAAGTTGGAACCTTGGATGTTACAGGATGATGGACAGTTGGTAGGTATTCAAGACTTCAAGTGTATATTGACTGGGATGATGAGATCTTGCGGACTGGATTCGGAAGTGTTGGCTACATGCTTGAATGGACAAGTGAATTTTCTTGAGATGATGGTCCGAGTGATGACATCTTGAGAATTAGACTAGGACGTGTTGCTACTGCAGGGTGTGTGAAGTCTTGCTTCTTGCTACCAGGCACTGAGTGTGAGCTTCTTGAGAATATGATGGTCCAAGTGATGAGCAGGAAGAATCAAATAGTGGTTGGTGTGTTGGATGGACGGTAGATAATTTCAAAGACAGCTTGGCATTTTTGAGTGATCATCAATCCAATGGAACAAGATGTATAAATTTTGGGCGTGCTAGAATTCTAGAGGAGGTAGTTTGAATGCAAATCTTCTGTGGTTCAAGTACATCGTGTAGTACCTAGTCTCTGTCACTAGTTATTTATTAGAATTCTAGAGGAGGTAGTTTGAATGCAAATCTTCTGTGGTTCAAGTACATCGTGTAGTACCTAGTCTCTGACACTAGTTATTTATATAGAATTCTAGAGGAGGTAGTTTGAATGCAAATCTTCTGTGGTTCAAGTACATCGTGTAGTACCTAGTCTCTGACACTAGTTATTTATTTCGGCAACATTTTGGTATCTGTGGACAAAAGATCGAAGATAATTCAGTTTCATAATTTGGGTAAAATAATAAGTACCTACTTACTTACCTAATAAATACTTCAGCAGTTAGTCTAGTTATTGGTTGTTGAAAACGACTGTTTCGGTCTTCTTAGACCTCATCAGCTAGTCATAGCCCGAAATATAACTCACATAAGGTAAATGTACTTAAAGGTGTGTCCAAACATAGTCGACGAGCTGAATCTATTATGTCGAGGCGGTGTGGACGGTTCAGTCCCACCAGTGATTTAGCATAACACAAAGTATTGTGACCATTCCCCTCCCTCCCACCAGTGATTTAGCATAACACAAACTGTGGACGGTTCAGTCGAGTCGACTTCGATCGACGGCCGGCCAAGTATGTATGTGTGGACACACCGTTACGTTTCATAGAAATGAGATATATCATTTGAAGGGCAGACTAGGACAGCTGTTTTCAATCCTCTGTATCCCACCAGTGATTTAGCATAACACAAAGTATTGTGACCATCCCCCCTCCCTCCCACCAGTGATTTAGCATAACACAATGTATTGTGATAATTCCCCTCCCTCCCACCAGTGATTTTAGCATAACACAATGTATTGTGATAATTCCCCTCCCTCCCACCAGTGATTTAGCATAACACAAAGTATTGTGACCACTTCCCCTCCCTCCCAGTGAATACCTGAAAGAGAACACCCCCCCCTCCCCTCCAGGTAGGTACTTACTTTAGCATAAATCTCCGGTATAATCATGATCAATGTAATTGACAACACTGAAAATATTGTCAATGCTATTGACCATGTGATGGGAGTAATAACACAAAGTAAGTATTCTACCTGTTCCCCACCCAATGCTCACAGTGTTTGAGCCTCACACTCTCTGACCTCTTCTCACATTTCTAATATTGGGTGTACTCGCATGTAAAACACAAAACCTCACACTCTCTGACCTCTTCTCACATTTCTAATATTGGGTGTACTCGCATGTAAAACACAAAAACGCATGCCCTCACACTCTCTGACCTCTTCTCACATTTCTAATATTGGGTGTACTCGCATGTAAAACACAAAAACGCATGCATATCCACATAACCGCCTGAAAGAAAAATGGATTAGTGACATCCTACAAGGCCCTAACAAAGTCCCTACAAAGCCCTAACAAGTCCCTACAGAACCTGAAAGAGAAAATTGCATTAGTCAACACATAAAACACAAATACATACGAGTAAACCCAATAACTCCAAAATCTTTCGCTCAATTTCTCTCTCCTTTTAGCACTTTGAGTGTTGAGTGCCAGAATAAAGAGTGAAGGTACCCTTTGAGTGCCTCATCATTCATAAAACTATGACTGACGTGGAACGCAAAGTCCTTAAAAAATTTAACTCAGAAAAAGCTCCAAGTTAAATGACTATGCACATGCACCCAACCACCACACATTTATCTTACTGTTACACCTGCCCGCTGGTTTCATCATGGTAATCCAATCCTTAATCCTGGTCGGTATCCTCCAGGATAATTAATCACTTTTTATCAAGAACAAAAAAATCACTTCACACTTCACTAGAAAAAGAAATTTGCATTATCTACCTAAGCTAGGTACCTAGGTAGTTATTTTCATACAACACTTGCACTGACACAGATGAATACCTACTTGAATATCTGATTAATCATTATATTTTGAAAATATTAAATCCTATACATAGGTAAGTAAGTAGGGATTTATTTATTTTAAAAAATGGTGTCTACTGACAGGGACTCCTATTTAAAAACAATAATAGGTACCCATTTGTCTCCCATATGGATTTGAACTTGTAAAACTAAATGCACACCACACATTTATCTTACTGTTACACCTGCCCGCTGGTTTCATCATGGTAATCCAATCCTTAATCCTGGTCGGTATCCTCCAGGATACTTAATCACTTTTTATCAAAAACAAAAAAATCACTTCACACTTCACTAGAAAAAGAAATTTGCATTATTTACCTAAGCTAGGTACCTAGGTAGTTATTTTCATACAACACTTGCACTGACACAGATGAATACCTACTTGAATAGATGTAATATTGTTGTCAAAATATGATTAATCATTATATTTTGAAAATATTAAATCCTATAGATAGGTAGGTATTTATTTATTTTAAAAAATGGTGTCTACTGACAGGGACTCCTCTAAAAGCAATAATAGGTACCCATTTGTCTCCCATATGGATTTGAACTTGTAAAAGTAATTAAAAAATGGTGTCTACTGACAGGGACTCCTCTAAAAGCAATAATAGGTACCCATTTGTCTCCCATATGGATTTGAACTTGTAAAAGAGTAAAAGTAGACGCGCATTTTCCTATCACAATATGGTGGTATAGTGGTCGAAAATAGGTAAATGGTACATTACCTAGCATTGTACTATTTCCCCATTTTCCGCCACTACCATGAAAATTGTCAAAGGGAAATACATAGGTACGGTACGACTTTTTAAATGACTCTCTGGGGTTTGAACCCTAGACTTTTAGATAATTCTATCTGGTTACGTTACTCACTCAATGGTCATTGACCAAACATTTTCACTCAAAATTAAGACCCCAACCACCCTTACCTTGTTATACTCCTATACAAAGACTCCTCCAATGCCACTTTATCTGTACCTACCCTATGATTATGACTGACTAGTTATGACCTTCATTACCTAGCATTGTACTATTTCCCCATTTTCCGCCACTACCATGAAAATTGTCAAAGGGAAATACATAGGTACGACTTTTTAAATGACTCTCTGGGGTTTGAACCCTAGACTTTTAGATAATTCTATCAGGTTACGTTACTCACTCAATGGCCATTGACCAAACATTTTCACTCAAAATTAAGACCCCAACCACCCTTACCTTGATAATATCAGGAGTATATTATACTCCTATACAAAGACTCCTCCAATGCCACTTTATCTGTACCCTATGATTATGACTGACTAGTTATGACCTTTCACACGCAACTCTGGGGCGGGAACCCATCCTACTGGAAAGACCACGTGCTCAATACTATCACAATATTACATGCCACTCTGGGATATGAACCCATCCTAAAGGCCACGTGCTCAATACTATCACAATATTACATGCCACTCTGGGATATGAACCCATCTTAAAGACCACGTGCTCAATACTATCACAATATTATCCAAGTCTATGATACTAGGCACTAGGCACCTGGGTAGACAACTGAAGTCTTCAACCAAGCATAAAGTGAACCAAGTGATATTATAATTGCTAATACATATTAATTTTCTAGTAGGTACATCAATTTATGTACGCCTCTATAAATAGCAAAGTTATGTCTTCTAGATACAGCAGCACAGGATGAGTAATGTGTATTACATAGTATTGAACATCTATCAATTGGAAAGTTTCAAGTTACGCGACATAATATGGGCAGTTATTGCATGACCGGTAAAGTCGAAAAATGACAGTCTAATTTTAGTAGTCTATTCACCAGCCTAGTTAGCTTGGTTGATAGCGCGTTTGTCTTGTAACCACTAGGCCGCGAGTTCGATTCCCGCCCGGGCGGATTTTATCCTGAACGAATAAATGTTCGTTCTCAAAATTCAAAATGGCTGGCTTTCTCCTATCCTGCCTGCCTTCTTTCTTTGATTTCGGGACGGATAAGACCTTGACAGTTAGGTACAGTTCCCTCTGTCAAACCTGTTAAAATAATAATCTCTTACTTTTATTTGTCTTGTTTTTCGGATATTCCAAAGAAGCAACGGCTATTGCTTAGGCCTCTGTCAAACCTGTTAAAATAATAATCTCTTACTTTTATTTGTCTTGTTTTTCGGATATTCCAAAGAAGCAACGGCTATTGCTTAGTTAGTTTTGAGCTAAAAGAAGAGATAAAAAATACCTAGGTCTAGGTTAATTAATGAAAAGTTGTAAAAATAAAGATTTATGGAATTTTCTGTTTCTTCGTCAAAATTTAGAACCCAAGATTAGATGAATTGATTTTACAAATGAAACCAAATGTCGCCTCTCATAACGTAAACATAGAACATAGTTGAAGATCAACTACCGGCCAAGTCTATGATACTAGGCACTAGGCACCTGGGTAGACAACTCAAGTCTTCGACCAAGCATAAAGTGAACCAAGTGATATTACATATATAATTGCTAATACATATTAATTTTCTAGTGCATCAATTTATGTACGCCTCTATAAATAGCAAAGTTATGTCTTCTAGATACAGCAGCACAGGATGAGTAATGTGTATTACATAGTATTGAACATCTATCAATTGGAAAGTTTCAAGTTACGCGACATAATATGGGCAGTAAAAAATCGGAATTTATTTCCCGCATAGACATTAGAATAGTTCACTTCCATCAAATGAGAATGCTACACATGTAGGTACACTATTGGACATTGGAATTAGTTTGTATAACTTTATAGTGGTTGTACAAGTGCTGTACAAGTACTGTAACCCACTACTTATGGGCAGTAAAAAATCGGAATTTATTTCCCGCATAGACATTAGAATAGTTCACTTCCATCAAATGAGAATGCTACACATGTAGGTAGGTACACTATTGGACATTGGAATTAGTTTGTATAACTTTATAGTGGTTGTACAAGTGCTGTACAAGTACTGTAACCCACTAATAAAAAAAACTTTATATCTACTAATCTAAATCTACTTAGTCATTTGAATCAGGTATGCCACAGTGAGGAATGGTGTTCAAGGTGATAAATCTTGCATCTCAAATTATATCTTTAATTTAGTAGAGGTAAGTGCCTGATAAAAACTGTAAACAATGATATTTTGCAGCGATTTTCAGGAGGACAGCCCTATCCTCTTAACTCTACCATTTGATCATATAAGTCTACTTAGTCATTTGAATCAGGTATGCCACAGTGAGGAATGGTGTTCAAGGTGATAAATCTTGCATCTCAAATTATATCTTTAATTTGGTAGAGGTAAGTGCCTGATAAAAACTGTAAACAATGATATTTTGCAGCGATTTTCAGGAGGACAGCCCTATCCTCTTTACTCTTTACCATTTGATCATATAGATTCTCTGTTTAGTTGACGTTAGTCATGTATGACAAATACTCTAGTATTACGAACCTGCTCTGACATGATGATGCACCTATCCGTTACATGATGAAATAAAATTACATGTCAACTTCAGTAGTTCATAGAAGAATTGACCCTTGAAATTTTGCATACCGTACACAGGTGTAAGTATACTTATCCGGAACAATCTTAATGTGACAGCTTGACCTCTTCAGCAATTTTATCTCTATGTAGGTAGATCAGGAGATAAGTTACTAATTTCTCAGGTCATTAATTTACTGCATAAAAGTTGCATGCAAACAGATCAATCAATAATTAATCTTAATTAATTGGAAACAGTAGAACTTGTAGTGGGTTACTAAGACAGCGTTGAGGAAGGATATAATAAATAAATAATATGTAAACATCCTTATATTAAAAGGAGTAAGTAGGTCTATTATTATTCTATCATGGAATTCATGGATAAACCAGATCTTCTGTAACACATTAGACATCACTGATTTAGGTAATATCTCTCCTAAACAGACAAGCGAATTTTGACGTAAGAAACTTGATCTGAAAAAAGGCAGTCCGCGTAATTATTGCATTTGCAATATTACATTTGAAAGGGGTTTTTTATAGTACAAAATAGACGGAGTAAAAATAAACAAGTTCTGGTTTAAAAGCAGAAAACGATTTACAATAACGACTGGTTTGTTTATTACTGTGGTCGTGGACAAGTGGACAAGTCCAGAAAAAGAAGAAGAAAACTTTCACTATGTTGTACTTGTAGGTAGCTATAGATGACACCTTATTACCTTTAGCACTCAAAGCTATGGTCGAGGTCTTGGATGTTATGGCAAGTGGACAATATGTAGGTAGTAGGTAGCTATAGATGACACCTTATTACCTTTAGCACTCAAAGCTATGGTCGAGGTCTAGGATGTTATGGCAAGTGGACTTATGTAGGTAGTAGGTAGCTATAGATGACACCTTATTACCTTTAGCACTCAAAGCTATGGTCGAGGTCTAGGATGTTATGGCAAGTGGCCTAGGTTTACCAATTGGTGTAGCTTCAGCTATATCAATATTATCAATTGGACGAGGTTTACCAATAGCTCGTATCCGACTTGTGTCGTCAATTAAAATGATCTCCACTTCCAAGTAATCATCTCTCGTATAGTACTCATAATAATGATACATACATACTTGTTTAAAAAATCATCAATATAATCAGTGGAAGATGTATGAAATGAATGTGTTTTGGAGCATTGATCATTTGATGCGTTTCTGTTGTGATGCATTATGCAGATACCCCAGAGTCCAGACTTAGGTACAGCCTATAGAAAATGAGGAACGAGGAACTAATGGGATCAACTGTTTGAAAATGTAGGTATGACCATGACTGAAGCTACGGACTATGATGGACCAACATACCTAATGTGGAAAATTGCTAATATTCAAACTTTTCCTCCATTTTTCATAGTTCTGAAGTTATCTAGGATCGAAAGTTATTATGAGGCTAATTTAATTGTACTGTGGTAGGTGATCTAACGTATTTGGATATCAAATTTAGAGTCCTCCACTGATTGAATATTTTATCTACTAGGCACAGTGCTGATCTTTTTTTGAGGTTATGCAAAGGATAATAAACTTGTAGTAAATTTATAAAAATGAGCTGTTTTTTAATCGAAGACTACCTATCTTTTGCCAACACAACACGTTAGGCAGTTGGTTTTATATTTTCTTAATTTTAAAGCAATGATGTTATTAGTCGTTTGGATTTACATATGTGGATAGTTGTGCCGTAGGTTTATCAATAACTTATCTAGTGACATGTAGGTACTAGGTACCAAAAACACCGGAAGCATTTCTGGTGAAAGAAAAAAGTCGTGCAAAAAATTTACTAGACGCAGTGACGCACTTCCTATTGAATTCTGTATTGGATCGGTGCTCTTAGACTAGACGAGAAATTGAAATAGAATTAAAGAGGGAAAAAATATATTTGTACACCTGTAACTATCCAGATTCTAGGTACATTAAAACAGCTACATATTAAAACAGGTAACTGGATTGACTGGAAGGGAGGATAATTTGAATAATCTTGTCGTAAATTGAAAGAATAGATTATACCCTGTTAATAATATAATATGTAGTTAGTAGTCATACTAACTACCAGAATGAAATTGATAAGTTCCCTCCGTACGTCACGTCGCAGTCTTGTAAGAATCATTGGACCATTCAATAAAACTAGGAAGAACACATGTGGGGAATGTAAAATTCCTAAATTGATCTTTAATGCCTTAAATTGAACGCTCCTTCTGAAGGCTTTGAACCTGAACACCAACACCACGTCTTATTAAGTACTTATTAACTTATTATTGAATTTTGCAGTAAAAGGAACTAGATTACTAGACAGAAGACATGCAAGGGATGTAAATCTTTACACCAAAAGCTCACTCAGAGGCTTAGATGTAAGGGCAACATACGAAGGGATGTAAAGGTCCTACCTGTTGTGCTGGTAATGCGACGGGAACATCAGCTGGTTTCTCGGTAGATGGAGAGGTGAACATGTGTTGGTGCAGGACAGCAGCTTTGGTTAGCTCAGATACGGGAGTAGGAGTAATTGGGACTTCCTGCAGGGGCTCTTCGATTGGCTTCTCGGTCTGGCTGTCTGGATAAATGACGGGGCCTCGGTTTGAGTTGTGGGCACTGTAGCCTTCTACCCCGTAGCTAGCGCCAGCTCCGTAGACGCCACTTCCATATTGGACGCCATAGTTACTTCCGGAACCGTAATAGTTGGCTAGTGAGTTCAGGGGAAGGTGGCCTGCGGCGGGACCGTACTTGTACGCCGAGAAGAGATTGCCTGGTTGAAATCCTGGAAACGAGTGTGTCAATTTGAATACCAGCATACAAATATGTATCTCATACATATTTTCCATACATACACAGCCAAAACTAAATTTCAGCCCAAAAGCGATCACTCTAATAGAGCTGATTGAGGGCTGACGAAAAACGCCTACCCCGTCTAAACACGGGAAAAGGCAAAGAAAAAGAAGATACAAATATGTATCTCATAGCTACAAATATTAGCATACTACCTATGTGTTGTCCGTTGATTTTTTCGTCGTAGTAGAAATATAGATAGTAGGAAATTTTGTGGAATCCGAGAAACTTGTCAAATTGTTCAAAATTACAGCAATGCCAGCCACTTACTCTCAGGTAGACCTGACGACAGGTAGGTACACCTGTCAGGTTTTCCTGATAGTGAGTGTGCTCATCAGGTACCTACCAGGTAGATCTGACAGACGGACCTTTTCAGCCGTACCTGTCAGGTCTACCTGATAGTGTGTGTGCTCATCAGGTAGATCTGACAGACGGACCGTTTCAGCCGAAGGTACCTGTCAGGTCTACCTGATTCTGATAGTATGTGTGCTCACCTGGTGTCAGGTGTACCTGTCAGGTCTTCCTGATAGTGAGTGGCTGGCCTTACCTGACGGGTATCACTACTATCACTCCAGTTCCAGACCAAACTGACAATCAGCATTATATTCTGCCCCATACTCAGTGCTGAAGAGGATCATAAACTGTTGAAGGTTAATAAGGTAGGTACAAATATGTAATGTATGTATAGGTATGAAAGATAAATTTTATTATCCAAAATAACAAGGGTACACTTGGGTAACAAAAAATGTAGGTAGGTAATACAAATAGATGTAGTTTAAAACTAAAAGGTAATTTATGTACTAAACTTATACAAAACTTTGGTAGGTAACTTACAAAAGTTATGGTGGCAGGTTTTGTTGAGGATATTATCCAAAATAACAAGGGTACACTTGGGTAACAAAAAATGTAGGTAGGTAATACAAATAGATGTAGTTTAAAACTAAAAGGTAATACTAAACTTATACAAAACTTTGGTAGGTAACTTACAAAAGTTGTGGTGGCAGGTTTTGTTGAGGATGGAAGTGGAAGATGAATTCAATAATCAAGTCATTAGGTGTAAAATCTTTATGAAGCATGCTAACAAGGACTGAACAAATTTAACAATTTGTTGTCCAAGTGTAGTTTAGAGCTGTCAGGAGATCACCATCACCAGATTTAGAGGTTATCCCAACAAAACCTGCCAACCTTTAATTAAGAGAAAAAGATTACCCCTCTAGAGGTTTTTAAGTATTGAAAACCATGCATTCAAACATCTTAAAACTAAATAACAAATTCTATTATAATAAAATCTTTATGAAGCATGCTAACAAGGACTGAACAAATTTAACAATTTGTTGTCCAAGTGTAGTCTAGAGCTGTCAGGAGATCACCAGATTTAGAGGGTATCCCAACAAAACCTGCCAACCTTTAATTAAGAGAAAAAGATTACCTCTCTAGAGGTTTTTAAGTATTGAAAACCATGCATTCAAACATCTTAAAACTAAATAACAAATTCTATTGTAAATCCTAGTCCCATAATGTCAAGTACATAAAGCTACATTATTATGTGGTCTAATTCTTAAATGAGGATAACATTCCATGCCTCGGCTGGGATTGAACTCGCGCTCTTCTATTTATAAGGTGACCTTGACCACAACACCACCGTGGCAGATTTATTCTAATTCTAAAGGAATTCTTTTAAATCCTTGTGACATAATGTCAAATAACGTGCGAAAAATTTGACTAGTTGCATGCGTAACATGAGCAATGAGCAACTTGAACAAGTGGAATTCAAAACACGCCAAGTTATAAGTAGGTACCTACTTAATAGAAACATTAGCTGAAGCGTGTTTGAAGCATTACTTACACTTACATGACTAGTTGCATGCGTAACATGAGCAATGAGCAACTTGAACAAGTGGAATTCAAAACACGCCAAGTTATAAGTAGGTACCTACTTAATGGAAACATTAGCTGAAGCGTGTTTGAAGCATTACTTACACTTACATAAATAACAGAAAGCAACACAATTCTTGAAAGTTCTTTCGCTTGGCGTTTTGAGAAAAGAATAGACGAACGAGGATAGGAAACAAATGAACATTAAAACTGTAATAACAACACAATTAGAGATAGATCTTTAGTTCTGTAGGTAGCTATTATTGTAAGTGCTTCAGATGTAGGTACCTACTAGAATACTAGAACTAGATAGTGATTATAGTGAACTAGTCGTCAGCAACATCTGTTTCCAACTATTAGGTACTTGAGGACAAAATAAACATCTTCTTCATTATTTCTCTCTCTAAACATCTTTATTCTTAAGTATTATGTTTCAAGACATTTCTTCTACTTCTACTTTGTTTGGATTAGCTTTCTCATTCGGTTTGCTGATCACTTCATTTTTTTTTCATTCAGGGAAGTGGATATAGGTATCTTTGTTGACCTATTCGACCTGTCTTGTAGATTTGAATTGCTTTTACTTATTGGCCAACCCAATTAAAATAATCCATGTTTCTGTTTGTTCTGATACAATTATTGAATCAATTGTTTCTTGTTGATCCCAAAGGTATCCACGCTCAGTGCTATTACCCAAGTACAATTCACGATCTATGTGTACCTATTACCTATACGTATAGTTATGTGGCAGCAAGTTCCATGACTATTCCAATAATAATTAGAACCAAATGATTCCTTTCTGCTTTATTTTATAACTCCGAATTCTGATTTTTTTATTTTTTATAATGACTTTTTTAATTGCCATATAAAATATAGGTCCTTTATCTTTTTACAGAGAAGAACTAGGTACAACCAATAAGTAGGGTTTGGACTGTTTAGAGTCTTACCCGTATTGATATTGATTTTAAAATCATGTTGGTTCCTCATATTGATAGGATGGTTGCTAATAACTGTGTCCATTAAAAAATCGTGTATCTACCATCATAACCACGTTTTATTGTTATTAGGTAACTTTTAATAGGTGACCTAAAACGCATTTTCAACGATTTTTTGTGTTTGAATAGTTACAGAGCTGATTGAGGGCTGACGAAAAACGCCTACCCCGTCTAAACACGGGAAAAGGCAAAGAAAAAGAAGATACAAATATGTATCTCATGGCTACAAATATTAGCATACTACCTATGTGTTGTCCGTTGATTTTTTCGTCGTAGTAGAAATACTTATATGCGTAGTAGAAATATAGATAGTAGGAAATTTTGTGGAATCCGAGAAACTTGTCAAATTGTTCAAAATTACAGCAATTGAACGAACTACCTAAGTAAGTAGATAAGTATGGGTAATTTTAAACCAAGTAAATAGGGATCTTTAAATTTTATGGTACTTAAGTTGGTGATGGTTGTAGGTACCTAATTTCAAAGGTAATCGAGCAATTTCAAGCTAGCACTTACCTGCTATGTATCTACCTTTAAGAACTAATCACTAATCAGACAAAGGTACGCAGGTATTTCATACATTTCGGCTCCTGAGTGTTCCTACGTACTTACTTATCTGTGCTAAAATTAATTACTTCTTTAGAAGCTACTTGTCATTCTTCCAGAGCATATGCGATGGTTGTAGGTACCTAATTTCAAAGGTAATCGAGCAATTTCAAGCTAGCACTTACCTGCTATGTATCTACCTTTAAGAACTAATCAGACAAAGGTACGCAGGTATTTCATACATTTCGGCTCCTGAGTGTTCCTACGTACTTATCTGTGCTAAAATTAATTACTTCTTTAGAAGCTACTTGTCATTCTTCCAGAGCATATGTCTATCACAATATTACATGCCACTCTGGGATATGAACCCATCCTAAAGACCACGTGCTCAATACTATCACAATATTACATGCCACTCTGGGATATGAACCCATCCTAAAGACCACGTGCTCAATACTATCACAATATAACATGCCACTCTGGGATATGAACCCATCCTAAAGACCACGTGCTTTTACAGCAATTGAACGAACTACCAACTACCTGTGTATTTTGCCCATTATTTAAGTAAGTAGATAAGTATGGGTAATTTTAAAACAAGTAAATAGGGATCTTTAAATTTTACGGTACTTAAGTTGGTAAAAAAAAGAGAGCATATGTCCTGGAAGTTTACACTTAAGAGGAACACAACAATGCCTTAGCAGCACTGTCATTATGAGTGAATGGCATTGCTCTCCACAGAATGATCGTACACTTTGGTTGGGTATGCCTTGGTTGGCGCAGGGTAGTGCTTAGCGACACCATCATATTTGACCTTGGCATGGAATCCAGATTCGTCAGACCAGTAGTTCACAGTCTGGTGTCTTCCATCGGGCAGAAGAACATGGTAGCTTCCCTTGGTAACCTCACCATCACGATGTTCAGATTGCCCGAAGTCACTGCCAGTGTAGGAATCATGCACGCGGTATCCGAATTCGTACTTGGGAGCATAATGGGGATAATCCTTAGGGTAATCTTTCTCGTGAGAATCAAGGGAGGATGACGAAGCTAGGGAAGACAAGGAAGACTCATAACCACTTGGAATAAACTTCTGACTTTCATATTTGTAGGAAGTGGCAGGGACGGCACTGTACTTGTAGGCTACACTGGATTTAGTAGCAGGGACGGCAGCAAAGGATTTGGCAGCTTCCAGCTCGGACTTGAGCCTGTAGTTGGATAATTCTTCACTCTTCACTTCCTTACCATCTTCATCCACATACACTGGGACGTACTTGATTTCATACTGGACATCCTGGAACACAATAATAGGGAGGTCCAAAATTAGGTATATCATTTTGAATTGAACTTTGCGTAATAAAATGATGGATTACAGCAATTGAACGAACTACCAACTACCTGTGTATTTTGCCCATTATTTAAGTAAGTAGATAAGTATGGGTAATTTTAAAACAAGTGAATAGGGATCTTTAAATTTTATGGTACTTAAGTTGGTAAAAAAAAGATCACTTATGAATCTTATGATTTAATTTGAGAGAAAGGTAAACGAAATTAGTAGCTATACCTACTTTAAATCTAAAAGTGCCCAATTCGTAAAATTTATCCTCAACGAAATATCGAAACCCTGAATTCATTTGGAGAGTGATTACCGCGATTACTAATATTACTATTTATTAGAAATGATGGACAACCACAAACAAGTCAGCAGCAAATGTTGGATCTTTAAAAAGTATGGCATTTGTTACCATTGATAATATAGAAATCATTGTCAGCACAAAGTTCACCACATTGCTAATAAGTAATAAATGATGGACAACCACAAACAAGTCAGCAGCAAATGTTGGATCTTTAAAAAGTATGGCATTTGTTACCATTGATAATATAGAAATCACTGTCAGCACAAAGTTCACCACATTGCTAATAAGTAAAGTTATTCAAGAGGAAAATAAATAGTACATAAATTATACAAGCACCAGTAGATCTCATAACACTTCTCCTACTTTATGTAACTCTTTACACAAACACTTGTGAGAGAGGAAAGGTACCTATAAAATTGCTATCAGGTACCTATCCCTAATTATCATGAGTAGGTAAGGTACTGGTACTGAATATGCAAATTTGAATGGCGACAACGTTCCTACTCGAACTAAGAGACCTCCATGAAACTTACCACTTGGTTTGATGGGGTTCTGGAATCCGTGAGGGAGATTCAAGTAGCCCGCACTAGCATCATCCAAGGTAAACTTGGCATATCTTGGCGCTGGGCCGGGAGCTCTCTGAGTTCGCTTGCCATTAGCTGACATGTCGTTTCTGGGGGACGACATCATTTCGTTTCTAGCAGGTGCCATTTCGTTTCTAGCAGCCATGTCGTTCTTAGGCGTGGCTCTGACGGGTCTGTTGTATTGGGGCGCGGGGCTAGGGTGTTCGTAGCGGTACGGGGCGTTGTAGGAGGCGTGGTACGAGCCATTTCGTTTCTAGCAGCCATGTCGTTCTTAGGCGTGGCTCTGACGGGTCTGTTGTATTGGGGCGCGGGGCTAGGGTGTTCGTAGCGATACGGGGCGTTGTAGGAGGCGTGGTACGGAGCCAAACCCTCGGGTACGAAGTTTCGTCTATTGATGGTTGGAGGGCGGAAGTGAGGTGCCTCATAGAGTAGCACGGGGGAGATTATAGTCAGGATGACACAGGGAACCTGCGGCAGATTAGATCCTCTTAGATATTGAGCCTTAAATCGGTTGCCCTTTACTGAGTGCGGAATTTTTATTTTTTAGACCTCACTAAATTAAGTATACTGAATAAATACATACTGAATTTAAAATGTTAATAAAAAAAAGTATACTGAATTACATATTCGATGTCAGTTTTTCCTATACTTAATTTCATAGTGGTTACTTGAATACGATAATGTACTGTTCTAATAATAATAAAGAGTCCCTTTACACGAGCAGCAGGCTATTACCTATTTACTATTAATATCACAATAAGCTCATCCCTTAAGGAAATTTAGGTTTAAAATAAAAATATTTAGGACCTTACCTTAAAAAAGGCAGTCCGCGTAATTATTGCATTTGCAATATTACATTTGAAAGGGGTTTTTATAGTAATATATAGTACAAAATAGACGGAGTAAAAATAAACAAGTTCTGGTTTAAAAGCAGAAAACGATTTACAATAACGACTGGTTTGTTTATTACTGTGGTCGTGGACAAGTGGACAAGTCCAGAAAAAGAAGAAGAAAACTTTCACTATGTTGTACTTGTATGTAGGTAGTAGGTAGCTATAGATGACACCTTATTACCTTTAGCACTCAAAGCTATGGTCGAGGTCTAGGATGTTATGGCAAGTGGCCTAGGTTTACCAATTGGTGTAGCTTCAGCTATATCAATATTATCAATTGGACGAGGTTTACCAATAGCTCGTATCCGACTCGCGTCGTCAATTAAAATGATCTCCACTTCCAAGTAATCATCTCTCGTATAGTACTCATAATAATGATACATACTTACGTGTTTAAAAAATCATCAATATAATCAGTGGAAGATGTATGAAATGAAAGTGTTTTGGAGCATTGATCATTTTGATACGTTTCTGTTGTGATGCATTATGCAGATACCCCAGAGTCCAGACTTAGGTACAGCCTATAGAAAATGAGGAACGAGGAACTAATGGGATCAACTGTTTGAAAATGTAGTATCCGACTTGTGTCGTCAATTAAAATGATCTCCACTTCCAAGTAATCATCTCTCGTATAGTACTCATAATAATGATACATACATACCTACTTGTTTAAAAAATCATCAATATAATCAGTAGAAGATGTATGAAATGAAAGTGTTTTGGAGCATTGATCATTTGATGCGTTTCTGTTGTGATGCATTATGCAGATACCCCAGAGTCCAGACTTAGGTACAGCCTATAGAAATTGAGGAATGAGGAACTAATGGGATCAACTGTTTGAAAATGTAGGTATGACCATGACTGAAGCTACGGACTATGATTGACCAACATACCTAATGTGGAAAATTGCTAATATTCAAACTTTTCCTCCATTTTTCATAGTTCTATGAAAATGTAGGTATGACCATGACTGAAGCTACGGACTATGATGGACCAACATACCTAATGTGGAAAATTGCTAATATTCAAACTTTTTCCTCCATTTTTCATAGTTCTGTGAAAATGTAGGTATGACCATGACTGAAGCTACGGACTATGATGGACCAACATACCTAATGTGGAAAATTGCTAATATTCAAACTTTTCCTCCATTTTTCATAGTTCTGAAGTTATCTAGGATCGAAAGTTATTATGAGGCTAATTTAATTGTACTGTGGTAGGTGATCTAACGTATTTGGATATCAAATTTAGAGTCCTCCACTGATTGAATATTTTATCTACTAGGCACAGTGCTGATCTTTTTTTGAGGTTATGCAAAGGATAATAAACTTGTAGTAAATTTATAAAAATGAGCTGTTTGTGTTTTTTAATCAAAGACTACCTATGTACCTACCTATCTTTTGCCACCACAACACGTTAGGCAGTTGGTTTTATATTTTCTTAATTTTCAAGCAATGATGTTATTAGTCGTTTGGATTTACATATGTGGGTAGTTGTACCGTAGGTTTATCATTAACTTATCTAGTGACCTGTAGGTACTAGGTACCAAAAACACCGGAAGCATTTCTGGTGAAAGAATAAAGTCGTGCAAAAAATTTACTAGACGCAGTGACGCACTTCCTATTGAATTCTGTATTGGATCGGTGCTCTTAGACTAGACGAGAAATTGAAATAGAATTAAAGAGGGAAAAAATATATTTGTACACCTGTAACTATCCAGATTCTAGGTACCTCAGCAGTGAACACAATAGCTTTTCATTGTAAATCATAAATCACACACCTATGAATACCCTTCTGACAGTTTCACGTACCCACTTTCCTACTTACTTATCTGTTTTGTATGTCTTTCTCTTGATTCGTCAAGACCATTTGCTCATACCCTTTTTCGACATATTTGTTATAGAGGTGGAACCTATTTACTCACAGAGGGCTATTTGGTACAGAGGCAGCAGCGTGTCTTCCGATTTCTATTATATAGGTAAGCCATTCTGCAGATAGTCAACGACAGGTGCCGAACACGAGGTTTACCAATAGCTCGTATCCGACTTGTGTCGTCAATTAAAATGATCTCCACTTCCAAGTAATCATCTCTCGTATAGTACTCATAATAATGATACATACATACTTGTTTAAAAAATCATCAATATAATCAGTGGAAGATGTATGAAATGAATGTGTTTTGGAGCATTGATCATTTGATGCGTTTCTGTTGTGATGCATTATGCAGATACCCCAGAGTCCAGACTTAGGTACAGCCTATAGAAATTGAGGAATGAGGAACTAATGGGATCAACTGTTTGAAAATGTAGGTATGACCATGACTGAAGCTACGGACTATGATGGACCAACATACCTAATGTGGAAAATTGCTAATATTCAAACTTTTCCTCCATTTTTCATAGTTCTGAAGTTATCTAGGATCGAAAGTTATTATGAGGCTAATTTAATTGTACTGTGGTAGGTGATCTAACGTATTTGGATATCAAATTTAGAGTCCTCCACTGATTGAATATTTTATCTACTAGGCACAGTGCTGATCTTTTTTTGAGGTTATGCAAAGGATAATAAACTTGTAGTAAATTTATAAAAATGAGCTGTTTGTGTTTTTTAATCAAAGACTACCTATGTACCTATCTTTTGCCACCACAACACGTTAGGCAGTTGGTTTTATATTTTCTTAATTTTCAAGCAATGATGTTATTAGTCGTTTGGATTTACATATGTGGGTAGTTGTACCGTAGGTTTATCATTAACTTATCTAGTGACCTGTAGGTACTAGGTACCAAAAACACCGGAAGCATTTCTGGTGAAAGAATAAAGTCGTGCAAAAAATTTACTAGACGCAGTGACGCACTTCCTATTGAATTCTGTATTGGATCGGTGCTCTTAGACTAGACGAGAAATTGAAATAGAATTAAAGAAGGAAAAAATATATTTGTACACCTGTAACTATCCAGATTCTAGGTACATTAAAACAGCTACATATTAAAACAGGTAACTGGATTGACTGGAAGGGAGGATAATTTGAATGATCTTGTCGTAAATTGAAAGAATAGATTATACCCTGTTAATAATATAATATGTAGTTAGTAGTCATACTAACTACCAGAATGAAATTGATAAGTTCCCTCCGTACGTCACGTCGCAGGAAAAATTTGACTAGTTGCATGCGTAACATGAGCAATGAGCAACTTGAACAAGTGGAATTCAAAACACGCCAAGTTATAAGTAGGTACTAGGTACCTTCTTAATAGAAACATTAGCTGAAGCGTGTTTGAAGCATTACTTACACTTACACAAATAACAGAAAGCAACACAATTCTTGAAAATTCTTTCGCTTGGCGTTTTGAGAAAAGAATAGACGAACGAGGATAGGAAACAACTTGAAAGTTCTTTCGCTTGGCGTTTTGAGAAAAGAATAGACGAACGAGGATAGGAAACAAATGAACATTAAAACTGTAATAACAACAACACGTCGCAGTCTTGTAAGAATCATTGGACCATTCAATAAAACTAGGAAGAACACATGTGGGGAATGTAAAATTCCTAAATTGATCTTCAATGCCTTAAATTGAACGCTCCTTCTGAAGGCTTTGAACCTGAACACCAACACCACGTCTTATTAAGTAGGTACTTTTTAACTTATTAATCGCCAAATCCGCGAACATAATCGCCAAATCCGCGAACATAATCGCGAAATCACATAGGTACGATAGGTGATAGGTTGTTACCGAATTTTTTCTGGGACAAAAACGGAAATTCGGGACAAAACGCCCCAAAATGAAAAACTGAATGGGACGCCGGGACACCCCCTGAAATTCGGGACTGTCCCGGCCAATTCGGGACGTTTGGCAAGCCTATGCATATCTACCTAACAAGAATGGGGTGCAATAGTCCTACATACTGGACTCCGCACACAGGAATTTCACCAGAAAAGACCCCCATTTCAATGTAATGTAATAAAATGGTGACTGTTGTTTGAATCTGACCTGTCGTCTCCTCTGAAAATTTTCTTTGGTCCATTTTAATCAGGATAATGAATCTACTATTAAACGATTGGAATAAACGCCATATCATTACTATGTAGGCGTATAATACACTTAGATATTATGACTGTATAATGAAGTGTGCTTAGTTGCATAATTTGAATTCAGCTTTACATTCATTCTGAGGCTCTGGGAAAAATACCCTACGATGAACTGGGTTGAACGTAGCTATTAGGTACTGGGAGCGGATCTGCCATTGTTCTGTGGGTTTCTGGTGCGATAAGATGCAAGGAAGTTGGATTTTAGCCTGTACGAGCCTCGAGCGTCCGGTTGGTAACCGGAAAAATAAATTGGTGTACCAAGCCTTACATCTAGTTGGCTCTACCATAGCACCTCGTACTGTGTTTTCGTATCCAGGACAAATTACAAGTGAGAACTAAGTATAAGAGCTTAAATGCTACTAGTACACAGAAAGTGGTTCTACGTGCCGTCCCTGGATATCTCAAATCAGCTAAACTTTCTGCCACCAAAATGATTGACCACAGCACCTCACCGTGAAAATAAATAAACAATCCATATTTTTTCATTACATATTAAATTCATAATTAAGTCTCTTGGACTTTCCCTACGATCTCAGTGAAAGACCTCAAAGAGTAAAATCATCAGGTATCAGATTCATTGAATGACTGAAAGAATTCGAACTTATTCGAAAAGTAAAATGGCAGTCAGGTACCTAGTGAGGTTATGCAAAGGATAATAAACTTGTAGTAAATTTATAAAAATGAGCTGTTTGTGTTTTTTAATCAAAGACTACCTATGTACCTATCTTTTGCCACCACAACACGTTAGGCAGTTGGTTTTATATTTTCTTAATTTTAAAGCAATGATGTTATTAGTCGTTTGGATTTACATATGTGGATAGTTGTGCCGTAGGTTTATCAATAACTTATCTAGTGACATGTAGGTACTAGGTACCAAAAACACCGGAAGCATTTCTGGTGAAAGAAAAAAGTCGTGCAAAAAATTTACTAGACGCACTTCCTATTGAATTCTGTATTGGATCGGTGCTCTTAGACTAGACGAAGAAATTGAAATAGAATTTAAGAGGGAAAAAATATATTTGTACACCTCTTAAAACTGTAATAACAACACAATTAGAGATAGATCTTTAGTTCTGTAGGTAGCTATTATTGTAAGTGCTTTAGATGTAGGTACCTACCCTACTAGAATACTAGAACTGGATAGTGATTATAGTGAACTAGTCGTCAGCAACCTCTGTTTCCAACTATTAGGTACTTGAGGACAAAATAAACAACTTCATTATTTCTCTCTCTAAACATCTTTATTCTTATTCTTAAGTATTATGTTTCAAGACATTTCTTCTACTTTGTTTGGATTAGCTTTCTCATTCGGTTTGCTGATCACTTCATTTATTCTTAAGTATTATGTTTCAAGACATTTCTTCTACTTTGTTTGGATTAGCTTTCTCATTCGGTTTGCTGATCACTTCATTTTTTTCCATTCAGGGAAGTGGATATAGGTATCTTTGTTGACCTATTCGACCTGTCTTGTAGATTTGAATTGCTTTTACTTATTGGCCAACCCAATTAAAATAATCCATGTTTCTGTTTGTTCTGATAAATTATTGAATCAATTGTTTCTTGTTGATCCCAAAGGTATCCACGCTCAGTGCTATTACCCAAGACCCAATTAAAATAATCCATGTTTCTGTTTGTTCTGATACAATTATTGAATCAATTGTTTCTTGTTGATCCCAAAGGTACCTACGCTCTCAGTGCTATATTGTTGATCCCAAAGGTACCTACGCTCAGTGCTATTACCCAATTACAATTCACGATCTATGTGTACCTATTACCTATACGTATAGTTATGTGGCAGCAAGTTCCATGACTATTCCAATAATAATTAGAACCAAATGATTCCTTTCTGCTTTATTTTATAACTCCGAATTCTGATTTTTTTATTTTTTATAATGACTTTTTTAATTGCCATATAAAATATAGGTCCTTTATCTTTTTACAGAGAAGAACTAGGTATTTTTTTATTTTTTATAATGACTTTTTTAATTGCCATATAAAATATAGGTCCTTTATCTTTTTACAGAGAAGAACTAGGTACAACCAATAAGTAGGGTTTGGACTGTTTAGAGTCTTACCCGTATTGATATTGATTTTAAAATCATGTTGGTTCCTCATATTGATAGGATGGTTGCTAATAACTGTGTCCATTAAAAAATCGTGTATCTACCATCATAACCACGTTTTATTGTTATTAGGTAACTTTTAATAGGTGACCTAAAACGCATTTTCAACGATTTTTTGTGTTTGAATAGTTACCTATTGGTTAGGAGGGCAAATATGTATGATGGTTGTAGGTACCTAATTTCAAAGGTAATCGAGCAATTTCAAGCTAGCACTTACCTGCTATGTATCTACCTTTTAGAACTAATCAGACCAAAGGCACCTGGGTAGACAACTGAAGTCTTCAACCAAGCATAAAGTGAACCAAGTGATATTATAATTGCTAATACATATTAATTTTCTACTTCGATTGGCTTCTCGGTCTGGCTGTCTGGATAAATGACGGGGCCTCGGTTTGAGTTGTGGGCACTGTAGCCTTCTACCCCGTAGCTAGCGCCAGCTCCGTAGACGCCACTTCCATATTGGACGCCATAGTTACTTCCGGAACCGTAATAGTTGGCTAGGGAGTTCAGGGGAAGGTGGCCTGCGGCGGGACCGTACTTGTACGCCGAGAAGAGATTGCCTGGTTGAAATCCTGGAAATGAGGGTGTCAATTTGAATACCAGCATACAAATATGTATCTCATACATATTTGCCATACATGGCTACACTGGATTTAGTAGCAGGGACGGCAGCAAAGGATTTGGCAGCTTCCAGCTCGGACTTGAGCCTGTAGTTGGATAATTCTTCACTCTTCACTTCCTTACCATCTTCATCCACATACACTGGGACGTACTTGATTTCATACTGGACATCCTGGAACACAATAATAGGGAGGTCCAAAATTAGGTATATCATTTTGAATTGAACTTTGCGTAATAAAATGATGGACAACCACAAACAAGTCAGCAGCAAATGTTGGATCTTTAAAAAGTATGGCATTTGTTACCATTGATAATATAGAAATCACTGTCAGCACAAAGTTCACCACATTGCTAATAAGTAAAGTTATTCAAGAGGAAAATAAATAGTACATAAATTATACAAGCACCAGTAGATCTCATAACACTTCTCCTACTTTATGTAACTCTTTACACAAACACTTGTGAGAGAGGAAGTGCCTCTCATAACGTAAACATAGAACATAGTTGAAGATCAACTACCGGCCAAGTCTATGATACTAGGCACTAGGCACCTGGGTAGACAACTGAAGTCTTCAACCAAGCATAAAGTGAACCAAGTGATATTATAATTGCTAATACATATTAATTTTCTAGTAGGTACATCAATTTATGTACGCCTCTATAAATAGCAAAGTTATGTCTTCTAGATACAGCAGCACAGGATGAGTAATGTGTATTACATAGTATTGAACATCTATCAATTGGAAAGTTTCAAGTTACGCGACATAATATGGGCAGTAAAAAATCGGAATTTATTTCCCGCATAGACATTAGAATAGTACACTTCCATCAAATGAGAATGCTACACATGTAGGTACACTATTGGACATTGGAATTAGTTTGTATAACTTTATAGTGGTTGTACAATAGATCTATAAGAGGTCGCAGTACTTACTGTAACCCACTAATAAAAAACTTTATATCTACTGTGGTACGAGGCCAAACCCTCGGGTACGAAGTTTCGTCTATTGATGGTTGGAGGGCGGAAGTGAGGTGCCTCATAGAGTAGCACGGGGGAGATTATAGTCAGGATGACACAGGGAACCTGCGGCAGATTAGATTCTCTTAGATATTGAGCCTTAAATCGGTTGCCCTTTACTGAGTGCGGAATTTTTATTTTTTAGACCTCACTAAATTAAGTATAGGTACTGAATAAATACATACTGAACTTAAATAAATGTTAATAAAAAAGTATACCAAATTACAAATTCGATGTCAGTTTTTCCTATACTTAATTTTGTGAGGTGCCTCATAGAGTAGCACGGGGGAGATTATAGTCAGGATGACACAGGGAACCTGCGGCAGATTAGATCCTCTTAGATATTGACCCTTAAATCGGTTGCCCCTTACTGAGTGCGGAATTTTTATTTTTTAGACCTCACTAAATAACTAAATTAAGTATACTGAATAAATACATACTGAACTTAAATAAATGTTAATAAAAAAAAGTATACTGAATTACATATTCGATGTCAGTTTTTCCTATACTTAATTTCATAGTGGTTACTTGAATACGATAATGTACTGTTCTAATAATAATAAAGAGTCCCTTTACACGAGCAGCAGGCTATTACCTATTTACTATTAATATCACAATAAGCTCATCCCTTAAGGAAATTTAGGTTTAAAATAAAAATATTTAGGACCTTACCTTGTAATCTATCATCATCAAGCCACACAAAACTTAGATTCCAACAATAAACACGAAAAAGAAAAAAATATTTTAAAAAATAATCAAAAGGTGTCCACAAAAATATCGTTGGTTCACGACAACTTGATTTCAAACACGGATTACACGGAATAAATTTGAAGTATTTTGATTTAGATGTTTTTATGAATTTATTCACTCGAGATGGTTTCAGAAAGCTCGCTGAAGAACGACTGAATTTTAATCCACCACCCGATTTAACATCTAACCATCTTTTAATCACTCGAGATGGTTTCAGAAAGCTCGCTGAAGAACGACTGAATTTTAATCCACCACCCGATTTAACATCTAACCATCTTTTTTTCTTGCAGACCAACTTTCTGGAGTCTGGACGTATCCGGAATCTGCCCCTTCTTCTTTTGATTTGACCTGAGTCTGCTTCTGAGAGAATTTCAAAGTAGTATAGATACGGGTAAGTAGCTATAGCTATCCTGTACGTATGTTCCTATTGATTTATGTATTTTATTCCAAGAAACATTATGATACATTTTATTCTCTCTATTTCTCACGCCGTCTTTGGTCCTGTTTGAGATTTTGTAGATCTGCTCTTATCTCTCACACGTTAGGACGTTTAGACCTTTGGGTATATACATAGTTAATTGTCGGGTCTACACTTTTGAAATAAATGCCTGTTGGTTTCTGCGCAGATGCATCTGAATTGTTAACATAATGTAAATCTGGGGGTACCTAAGTTAAAATGGTCAAATGGGTACTTAAATATTTACTCTTCAAACGGGGATTGAAGGATGTTTATGTGGAACTCTGGTTGAGATCTGAAGATGATGCGAATTATGTTTGAATTGTGTTGAATTCTAGAGCTTTATTTCCTCTGGCCGCCCCGGGCGGGAATCGAACCCGCGGCCTAGCGCTTACAAGGCAGACGCACTACCAACTAAGCTAACTAGGCTGGCAAAAAAAAAGATCACTTATGAAGTTATGAATCTTATGATTTAATTTGAGAGAAAGGTAAACGAAATTAGTAGCTATACCTACTTTAAATCTAAAAGTGCCCAATTCGTAAAATTTATCCTCAACGAAATGTCGAAACCCTGAATTCATTTGGAGAGTGATTACCGCGATTACTAATATTACTATTTATTATGTGTTAGTCTGTAAGTGATTTGTGATTCAGGGAAAGACCTCAAAGAGTAAAATCATCAGGTATCAGATTCATTGAATGACTGAAAGAATTCGAACTTCCTACTCTCATTAGTATAAAATTTTCAATGTCGGAAAAGCGGTGGTTATCAGGCAAAGTGAATAATAATTCTATTGACCTAATAACTGTGTGGAACATGTTATGTAGATACTTACCTACTTGTACGACTATGATTGTGTAATGTGGTCACTTGATGAGCGGTTTTTGGTACTAAAACTGGAATTTTCTAAACCGGAACCAGTGACCAAACCTCGTAGTGCTCACTGCGAGCCAAATAGTTAAGTTATATTCCGCGGACACTTTTGATCGTCATAAACTAGGTATGGAAGTTGTCTGTAAAATTTGAGCGAACTGTGGCTAAAGGTAAAGTCGTGAGAATCGCTAGTTCTTTTTGAGTTTTTTCCTAGTACCTATAGCCCTAAATAACGAAACTTTGGGTCCAGATTAACGGCCGAACCATACCTTCTGGAAACAGGGCCCAAGGATATGTTTGATCTACATAATTTATTGAATCTCTGTGCCAAGTTAGGGCGACTTTGGCTGAAATTGAAATGCCTGAGAATTGCGAACTGTTTTTGAGCTTTTTGAAAGGTTTGGTTTTTGGTACTAAAACTGGAATTTTCTAAACCGGAACCAGTGACCAAACCTCGTAGTGCCCACTGCGAGCCAAATAGTTAAGTTATATTCCTGAGATTCAATTGATAGGTGGAATACAGGTACCAGTAACTTGTTTTCTGAATCTTCAGAGGCTGAAGACACCTAGGCGACGCAAATCAAATACCTAGGACACTAATTATTTCACGACAAACAGAAGATCTTTGACCCCAGATCGGCTTGTAGGTTAGCATCTTCATAAATTGTGTGACATCCCGATACATAATGTATGGGTTTGGGTTTATAGTTCTTTATACATATTTAGATAAAAATAACTTCAAGTATATATTTGACAGTGAAAAAATACATTGCCAAGTTTTTTTTCTTCTTACCTACCTAGGTAGGTATCAGTTTTGTTGGAATCTTTTGCATAAATTTGATTTTTGAGTTTTAAGAGGAAGGAATTTTAATTGTAGCATCTTCATAAATTGTGTGACATCCCGATACATAATGTATGGGTTTATAGTTCTTTATACATATTTAGATAAAAATAACTTCAAGTATTTATTTGACAGTGAAAAAATACATTGCCAAGTTTTTTTTTTCTTCTTACCTACCTATGTAAGTATCAGTTTTGTTGGAATCTTTTGCATAAATTTGATTTTTGAGTTTTAAGAGTATTCAATTGAACAAGTTCCGGCAATGTCCTTCCTCGCTTGATAAACTACGCTAAATTTTATGACTTGACTTGGACTCGAACCACCAACCTCCAGATCCAGAGTCCACCGTACTAACCACTACACCACTGAGGTTGGTTTTGAGTTTTAAGAGTATTCAATTGAAGAAGTTCCGGCCCGCGGTCACTTTTGATCGTCATAAACTAGGTATGGAAGCTGTCTGTAAAATTTGAGCGACCTGTGGCTAAAGGTAAAGTCCTGAGAAGCGCTAGTTCCTTTTGAGCTTTTTCCCCTTATAGCCCTAAATAACGAAACTTTGGTCCAGATTAACGGCCGAACCGTACCTTCTGGAAACAGGGCCTAAGGATTTGTTTGATCTACATAATTTATCGAATGTCTGTGCCAAGTTCGAGCGACTTTGGCTGAAATTGAAAGGTTTGAGAATTGCGCTATTTCTCACGCCGTCTTTGGTCCTGTTTGAGATTTTGTAGATCTGCTCTTATCTCTCACACGTTAGGACGTTTAGACCTTTGGGTAAATACATAGTTAATTGTCGGGTCTACACTTTTGAAATAAATGCCTGTTGCTTTCTGCGCAGATGCATCTGAATTGTTAACATAATGTAAATCTGGGGGTAAGTTAAAATGTTCAAATGGCTACTTAAAAAAATGGGGTTATTAGGTTATGCCCTTCACACGAAATTATCCAGCCTCATAAAACATTGATTCACCAAAATATACCTAGTGCATTCGCACTAGTTTTGAAATAAATGCCTGTTGCTTTCTGCGCAGATGCATCTGAATTGTTAGCATAATGTAAATCTGGGGGTACCTAAGTTAAAATGGTCAAAAGGCTACTTAAATATTTTTTGAAATAAATGCCTGTTGCTTTCTGCGCAGATGCATCTGAATTGTTAGCATAATGTAAATCTGGGGGTACCTAAGTTAAAATGGTGAAATGGCTACTTAAATATTTACTCTTCAAAAGGGGATAGCAAGTATCGAGGTAAAGTGAAACTCCTTACTCAAAATACCATAGTAGGAGTGTGGACAAGAAACAGAAAGCAGAACCCAGAAACGTATGTACAAAAAGCGCCGTGCAATTACATGAGAATATTCGGATACTTTGTGCAAGACAAGCGCCGTGTAATGGCATAAGAACATTCGGATACTTTGTGCAAGACAAGCGCCGTGTAATGGCATAAGAACATTCGGATACTTTGTGCAAGACAATAATGAGAAGAATGAAGTATTTTATTATTGAGGCGCAAGAAACGTATACCTACCTACTTCAGTTTCCAATGAAGTTGACGCGACGTTGCGCCTGGTTAGAATCTGGATGGGTGACCTTCTGGGCAATTGCTTGCTGTCGGCTTTTCGCGGCCCCACTCAAGCTGGGTGATTTTAATTTGAGTGGGCGGGTATCTTATCTTGTCGCCGAGGGTACCTACCTAAAACGCTCGTCCCGTGTGAAGACCTCAATTCTCAATCGTTAAAAGAAAAAGCGATGTAAAACCCGCAAAGTCAATTCAAGAGTACGCCAGTTTCCGACAGATCGCTGAAGTTAAGCAACCTTGTGGGTGGTTGGTATTTCAATATTCTTCCGAGTTATTTTAGTACCTACCGAACTATAGCTACTTACACACTTACCTAGCTGGTTTTTCAATATTCTTCCGAGTTATTTTAGTACCTACCGAACTATAGCTACTTACACACTTACCTAGCTATTAACTTACCAAATTACCTTACCTATATACTTTTTTGTAGCACGTAACAACGTTTATATATTTTGCAAAAAGATTACTTAACTCTAGTTTCGGCGACGCAATTAAATGGTGTGGAAGCACATACATATTTTAGCTACACTATTACATAAATAGCTATACTAACTTATTAATGTCTATTCAGACTTTTATAGTTTTATGATTTAATAATTTACCTGTACTGAATAAATCGGTGGGATCTGAGTAAATGAGAGTAGGAATATAGGTGGATAGTTATATTAATATGATTGTAGGAAAAAAATAATACATAATAACAAGGTTAAACCAGGTTTTTGGCCCGAAAATGAAGGGGATTTGAAAATTTCTTGTTTATCCAGGTTTCTCGTTTATCCAGGTTCGACTGTACTAACTTAATGTCTATTCAGATTTTTATGATTTAATAATTTACCTGTACTGAATAAATCGGCGGGATCTGAGTAAATGAGAGTAGGAATATAGGTGGATAGAGTTATATTAATATGATTGTAGGAAAAAAATAAAACATAATAACAAGAACATTAAAATCGAGACTTCTTTTAAGTTTCTTGCAATAATAAAAAGTTTCAAAAAGCTCTTTGAAAAGATCCTCACGAGAAACCAGTTTTTGCGAATCCAATATGAGAAGGATTGGACTTTCGATTTCTTTGCCGTAAACCGAAGCAGGAAAGTGCTGATCGATTATGACCAATAATAGCGGCCTAATTGTGCCCGGATCAGGAATTTACTAAACGGTTTAAACATTAATTTATCAATGGAAGGCAGATCGTTTTAATTGCGACCAATTGGTTTGAAGATTAGTCTTCCTCGGTTGAAGGAATAATTGTCATCATAACACGTTCTCATCTTGACCATCAGGATCATATTGATGATCAACAAGTTACTAGTTGGGATCGCTCTAGGGTTTGAAGATCGAAAGTGAACTAGTGTGGACACTTATAAATAGCCATTGATGACTTTCCATGATGTACGTACCTACCTTGATATTCAGCTTAGGTCTAGGTATGTAGGTAGGTAATTGGGTACAATGTACCATTTGTCTGACACTCGTATTTATGAACAAGAATGATCGTTCTTAGATCAGTCTCAAGTCAAAATTGACCAATCAAATGCCTTGAGACTATGCTTAGCACGAACTTAAGAGCCAGTGTTCATAAATATGGGTGTTAGAGCCGGCCTTCATAGGACTTGTATACGCGCTATAATATGTATCAATCGAGATTCGAGTGCAAGTCCTAGCGCGCATGTTTTTCGTCGCGGAACAAAAGTAAATACATACTATATTATGTATGTTTCAAAAAGAGCATCTTTAAAATAAGGTACCTGATGATCACACACACTATCGGGTAGACCTGACAGGCGGACCGGATCAGGTATACCTGTTAGTGAGTGGCTGGCCTTACATTGACCTGATCTATCAGTCCAAAAAAGTAAATTGAAGTAAGTAGGTAGGTAATTTCATAAAAACAGATGTCCAGCTTATAATGAAGTTAGAATTGCGCCCTAGCGGAAGTTCAAGATTCCTAAGCGTCTCTCTAATACCTAATCATATAAGATATAGTACTATCTCCTGGATATCTCAAATCAGCTAAACTTTCTGCCACCAAAATGATTGACCATAGCACCTCACCGTGAAAATAAATAAACAAACCATATTTTTTTTATTACATATTAAATTCATAATTAAGTCTCTTGGACTTTCCCTACGATCATATTAAATTTTAAACCTGGTGATATGTAATCTTCTGGTGGCAGGTGGCTTTCTGTTTCAATGTGGTGGACTCTCTCGCTGAGTGGTTTGGTCACACGGGGCGAGCTATCTAACGGGTTAATCCACAAAATCTAGAGCACGCCTCTATTATCATCCTGGTAGCCGGCAGTCTGCTTATTTGAGGATCTCAGCTAAAGATGTGAAACAGATCTCTGAATATGCTGAAATTTCAAATAGCTCCAGATTAGGTTTGCTGATATGAGAGTTCATTCCTATTCGAATAAATTACATCATAATCGTCTTCTTAGCTAAGAGTCAGTGTTTGTTTTTTAGTGGACCCTCAGAGATAAGAATTGAGAATACTGAAACAAGTACATAATCACCTGTATTGTTGTTTTGAAGAAATGCACATTTGAAGAAAAGATCTGGGGTAAGACCACCGCGGAGATGATATCCGTCTTCTTAGCTAAGAGTCAGTGTTTGTTTTTTAGTGGACCCTCAGAGATAAGAATTGAGAATACTGAAACAAGTACATAATCACCTCTATTATTGTTTTGAAGAAATGCACATTTGAAGAAAAGATCTGGGGTAAGACCACCGCGGAGATGATATCCACTGAAATTGTATTCAAATTGGTAGCAAATGTATGTAGTTGATATGTAATTACAAAAGTACATAATTATGTAGTTGTATGGACAAGTGGATAGGTTAGATGGTTTTGAAACTATTAGAAGAGAATAATAATTTTATTGATCTTTGTTTTTGACTTCGTCGAGTACCTAGTTTTTTTCTCTCCATGTAGGTAGTAAATATGTACCTAACAAACATGCTTATTGCACTCGTGGTAGCAAATGTATGTAGTTGATATGTAATTACAAAAGTACATAATTATGTAGTTGTATGGACAAGTGGATAGGTTAGATGGTTTTGCAACTATTAGAAGAGAATAATAATTGATCTTTGTTTTTGACTTTGTCGAGTACCTAGTTTTTTTCTCTCCATGTAGGTAGTAAATATGTACCTAACAAACATGCTTATTGCACTCCTCTTAGCTAAGAGTCAGTGTTTGTTTTTTAGTGGACCCTCAGAGATAAGAATTGAGAATACTGAAACAAGTACATAATCACCTGTATTATTGTTTTGAAGAAATGCACATTTGAAGAAAAGATCTGGGGTAAGACCACCGCGGGGATGATATCCACTGAAATTGTATTCAAATTGGTAGCAAATGTATGTAGTTAATATGTAATTACAAAAGTACATAATTATGTAGTTGTATGGACAAGTGGATAGGTTAGATGGTTTTGCAACTCAGAAGAGAATAATTGATCTTTGTTTTTGACTTTGTCGAGTACCTAGTTTTTTTCTCTCCATGTAGGTAGTAAATATGTACCTAACAAACATGCTTATTGCACTCCATTCACTCTACTCTCATTAGTATAAAATTTTCAATGTCGGAAAAGCGGTGGTTATCAGGCAAAGTGAATAATAATTCTATTGACCTAATAACTGTGTGGAACATGTTATGTAGATACTTACCTACTTGTACGACTATGATTGTGTAATGTGGTCACTTGATGAGCGGTTTTTGGTACTAAAACTGGAATTTTCTAAACCGGAACCAGTGACCAAACCTCGTAGTGCCCACTGCGAGCCAAATAGTTAAGTTATGTTCCTGAGATTCAATTGATAGGTGGAATACAGGTACCAGTAACTTGTTTTCTGAATCTTCAGAGGCTGAAGATTTTGAATTTTTACTTTTTTGTCGTAAATAAAGCCTAGGCGACACAAATCAAATAGGACACTAATTATTTCACGACAAACAGAAGATCTTTGAACCCAGATCGGCTTGTAGGTTAGCATCTTCATAAATTGTGTGACATCCCGATACATAATGTATGGGTTTATAGTTCTTTATACATATTTAGATAAAAATAACTTCAAGTACCTATATATTTGACAGTGAAAAAATACATTGCCAAGTTTTTTTTTCTTCTTACCTACCTATGTAGGTATCAGTTTTGTTGGAATCTTTTGCATAAATTTGATTTTTGAGTTTTAAGAGTATTCAATTGAAGAAGTTCCGGCCCGCGGACACTTTTGATCGTCATAAACTAGGTATGGAAGTTGTATGTAAAATTTGAGCGAACTGTGGCTAAAAGTAAAGTCGTGAGAATCGCTAGTTCTTTTTGAGTTTTTTTCCCAGTACCTATAGCCCTAAATAACGAAACTTTGGTCCAGATTAACGGCCGAACCCTACATTCTGGAAACAGGGCCCAAGGATATGTTTGATCTACATAATTTATTGAATCTCTGTGCCAAGTTCGGGCGACTTTGGCTGAAATTGAAATGCCTGAGAATTGCGAACTCTTTTTGAGCTTTTTCAAAGGTTAGGCGTTAAATAGCTGTCGAACCGTACATTTCTAGAGTTCCGACCGCAAACACTTTTGATCGTCATAAATAATTATAATCAACTGGAAGTAGAGACAGGACGTAGAGACCTAAGCTTTCTGTGACATTAATCAGGGAAATCAATATTACATCATGAGCTCCGGAGAAATTTTGCCCATTTTAGGACCAGTGATAAGATGAACTCTGTGCATAAGTTTGTCTCGGAATCCAACACTTCTTCTCGAATCCGATGTCAACATGTCAACTTATATGGTAACTGTCAACTCATCAACCGACAGATTCTTTAGTTTCAGGGTTTATTAATGTTTTAAAAATTCAAATTTTGTTACACTTATTAATGTCTTCAACTCTTTTGGTAGGTATTAGATAACCAATACATCACTAATCAGTACCTACCGAATTGATTTTAGTCATAATCGGTTCGCGTTTTCAGGGTTTATTAATGTTTTAAAAATTCAAATTTTGTTACACTTATTAATGTCTTCAACTCTTTTGGTAGGTATTAGATAACCAATAGGTACATCACTAATCAGTACCTACCGGATTGATTTTAGTCATAATCGGTTCACGTATATAACTTTATAAGTTCTATGTTGGTAATAAAGATAATTCGATGGTTTTTAAATGAGTAATGGCTGGGACCACACTCTTAGTTTTTATCTTCTCGTTGGAAACTGATTCAATTTTGGATTTCGATGGTTTTTAAATGAGTAATGGCTGGGACCACACTCTTAGTTTTTATCTTCTCGTTGGAAACTGATTCAATTTTGGATAAAAAAAATTAGCCCATCAGATATCACTTGAACTAAATAACATTAAACTCTTATCTTCCTGGCCCTTCATCAAACAGAAATCAATTCATTTATGACGCTTGCTTATGGAATCAGTTTAATGACGGTTGTCACGGTTAGTTGTAATGGTCATGATCCACCTGTGATCGTGGGGTTATTAGGTTATGCCCTTCACACGAAATTATCCAGCCTCATAAAACATTGATTCACCAAAATATACCTAGTGCATTCGCACTATCTTTTGGTGAATCAATATAGGTACCTACAATCAAAATTATACGAAACCTTGTTTAATACTGCTGGTTTAAATTGACTTTTCAGTCCTATTCAGCCAGGATAAACAAGGTATGTTCTATTCTAGCTATAGGTAGATTGATACTCACACGAAATTATCCAGCCTCATAAAACATTGATTCACCAAAATATACCTAGTGCATTCGCACTATCTTTTGGTGAATCAATATAGGCACCTACAATCAAAATTATACGAAACCTTGTTTAGTACTGGTGGTTTAAATTGACTTTTCAGTCCTATTCAGCCAGGATAAACAAGGTATGTTCTATTCTAGCTACAGGTAGATTGATAAAATAGGCTTCTGGCACTCAGTCCCGAAACTGGAGTGCAAATAGCCCAATTTGGGCTGCAAACATCCCATTTTTTCTCTGAGTGTTGTTAATTTTTATTTGACCAATAAAGTAGGTAATTATATGAATAATAAATGTAAAATAACCACTCTCGCGAGTGTCTTAATTTGAATTTCTCTCTGGTTTTGAATTAAAAGTCTTAATTTACTATGTGAATGTAGTAGGTATGCACCCAATGCAATATCCGTCATTCCATTGATTCAATTCCGTTCTGAAGACGCCAAAAATTACATCTCTGAAACCTTTAGTCTCTGGCATCATACCATTTTTGTTGGCATTTTCAGTAGAACAAAAAGAGTGCCTTCCTTTTATGTTCATGAGCAACAACAAGGAATTTTAATCGCGTTAAGCACACTTAAATGCTTAGCAGTGACCTTGTTCGCCACATTATTACACCTCGATAAATGACTTGATTTGGACACGAACCACCAACCTCCAGATCCGAAATCCATCATGCTAACCCCTACCCCTTCACCATGATTAAAAGGAAGCGGTTCAAATGAATTTGCATTTGCAGTTGTTAGTCTGTCAGATTCTTTTTTTTTTCCGCATTTGCGTATTATAGCTGCTAATTACACACTGAAATATGTATGTGGATTCCTAATAACCACTAGGTGAGATGTAAATTGCAAAACCTGTCAATTTAGTACTTTAAAATTTGCACAATGTAGGTACCTACAAAGGGACGATGTAGATATGTTTGGTGCATCAAAATGGTGCTGTCTAATAGGCAAGTAGTACATATCGAGGTAAAGTGAAACTCTAACCTTTCGTTCAAACGGGGATTGAAGGATGTTTATGTGGAACTCTGGTTAAGATCTGAAGATGATGCCGATTATGTTTGAATTGTGTTGAATTCTAGAGCTTTATTTCCTCTGAAGATTAGGTAGGATGATGTATGACCTTATTATTTGACTGGATTCATACCCATGCAGTCTTTCTTCCGTGCAGACTTGAAGTTTTTGGTCGAATCTGAGAGGCTGAGAGTAGACTGGTATTTAGGGTAGCAGCCGAACTTCGAAATGGGAATCAACCTTTGAAGATCCCATTGATCCTTCAAGCATTACATATGTATTATGTACTTGTAATTATTCTTTAATGCTTCTTCTAAAATAATGAACTCCTTTTCATTTGAGGGCAAGCCTTGGTTTATGTATCAGCAGTGAACACAATAGCTTTTCATTGTAAATCATAAATCACACACCTATGAATACCCTTCTGACAGTTTCACGTACCCACTTTCCCACTTACTTATCTGTTTTGTATGTCTTTCTCTTGATTCGTCAAGACCATTTGCTCATACCCTTTTTCGACTTATTTGTTATAGAGGTGGAACCTATTTACTCACAGAGGGCTATTTGGTACAGAGGCAGCAGCGTGTCTTCCGATTTCCATTATATAGGTAAGCCATTCTGCAGATAGTGTGGATTAGTCAACGACAGGTGCCGAAACAAAAACACGCTGGATAAATCAGCAACAGTAAATCGCAAAGCATTTGCTGCAGAGAGGTAAAGGTGCCGAAACAAAAACACGCTGGATAAATCAGCAACAGTAAATCGCAAAGCATTTGCTGCAGAGAGGTAAGTAGGTAATTCATATTCCATATCTAGGCTTGCCAAATATTCAAAATGTCGATTCGGGACGCGAAGCCGCGAACATAATTGCCAAATCCGCGAAGTGCTGTCTAATAGGCAAGTGCCAAGATGGTTTGTTAAAGTCAAATGATGCAACACATTATCGTAAATTTAATTTTTAATTCCTCATGATAGCGTTACCTACTTTCCTGCAAGACAGGTATGGTAAGTTTTTTCTTTTTTTTTATAGAAGATGGCAGTGTTTACAAATATGTACCTTACTTAAACATAGACATACATAATAGTGTACCTATTACCTGTTTCCCGAAACAACTTTGTTAGAAGTAGGTTGGTACCTAAGTAGGTACTTACTTTTAAGGAGGGAAAATCAACCTACACCCTGTTTTGTCGCTTAGAGTTTGCTAAGGTGTTTCAAATCCAAATGTGGACATTGAGCATATTGAGATGCGCGGGTGGTGAGATGGAGAGAGAGTGAAAGTGGCGTAGGTACTTCAGCATCATATTCTACGTTTAACTTTTTCATATTTCCACTGGTATTTGGTCTTCTAATTGACCTAACATGTGGCCTCCTGTAAAATCCAAATTGTACCTACCCATTACTTAACTCTAGTTTCGGCGACGCAATTAAATGGTGTGGAAGCACATACATATTTTAGCTACACCATTACATAAATAAATTGCTCTAAAACTTTAGAATCTTGGCTTGTGTTCGTTCCGCACATTTTACGTTTCCTCCTTTGATTTACATAGAACCACAAAAAAACTGGTTAAGGTGAACCTTTAATGATCTCCTGATATCTATGACAAGTTCGTATAATGAGACATCTATCCATTAGGTAGGCTGAATTATTACGTCAATTAATTCATTCAGCTAGGTATTTCAGTAGCATCAATTGCATAACTTAATCAATATGTATAATATTACCGATTAAGAAAATCAACTGTACCTATACTTGTACGTACATGTGTTATAAAACTTTCACTGTATATTATTAACACCGAAATCTAGAAAAAAAGCAAAAATGACGCGTGCCGCTCTGAGTGTGTGCAATTTGTGTGCCCAAAAATAATAACTTTGGTAGTATCTACCCTTTTACTTTGAGTTAGGTGTATTGGTAAGTAAACTGGCCATAAGTATTGATGTATCCTACTATCAATCAATTCCACCTCCCTTGCTCTTCCCGTACAAAGGACGGGTAACCGCTCGCTCGTTTAGAATAAAATAAATAAATTAATTTTACTTTATTTCAAGTCCTATGCACTTAGTTACCTAAATACATGCTATGTTTATTCTATCAGCCTCTCTAACTTCCGTTCTGTGTCATTAGTGTGGCACATTAAAAAATATGAAGAACTATCCGATCGGCCCCTATCATAACAGATTAATTCTTTACATAATATCTACCTAGCTACCAATAAGACTTTTTGCGTGTATTTATTTTGAATCTAGCACCCAGATTTTATTGCACAATATCGCGAGATTTTTAGCAAACCCATTTTGAAATTTGGAGTATTTAGGTAGGTACCTAATTGACTTAATTGCTACTGATATCTACCATACAACCATATTCTGTATCTTGACACGGATTAAGATAATTTCCCCATTTTGAAATTTGGAGTATTTAGGTAGGTACCTAATTGACTTAATTGCTACTGATATCTACCATATAACCATATTCTGTATCTTGACACGGATTAAGATAATTTTGAGGATTCCTTAAGGTCCAGCAGAAAAGGAAAAAGTAATAGATCCGTTCTGCAGGCCAAAATTCCATGAAAAATGTTTTTTATTCTGTGGGATCATTAGTTTTTCTTTTCTGTATATCCCTAGATCAGTCAGATGGTTTTCTGTATACCAACCACGAGCAACGTTGCTTAACTTTAGTGGTCCATCGGTAACTGGTCAACAGTTAACTGGTACCTACGTTACATTACCCCATTTTGAAATTTGGAGTATTTAGGTAGGTACCTAATTGACTTAATTGCTACTGATATCTACCATATAACCATATTCTGTATCTTGTCACGGATTAAGATAATTTTGAGGATTCCTTAAGGTCCAGCAGAAAAGGAAAAAGTAATAGATCCGTTCTGCAGGCCACAATTTTCCATGAAAAATGTTTTTTATTCTGTAGGATCATTAGTTTTTCTTTTCTGTATATCCCGAGATCAGTCAGATGGTTTTCTGTATACCAACAACGAGCAACGTTGCTTAACTTTAGTGGTCCATCGGTAACTAGTCAACAGTCAACTGGTACCTACGTTACATTAATCAAAATACCATAGTAGGAGTGTGGACAAGAAACAGAAACCAGAAACGTATGTACAAAAAGCGCCGTGCAATTACATAAGAATATTCGGATACTTTGTGCAAGACAAGCGCCGTGTAATGGCATAAGAACACTCGGATACTTTGTGCAAGACAAGCGCCGTGTAATGGCATAAGAACATTCGGATACTTTGTGCAAGACAATAATGAGAAGAATGAAGTATTTTATTATTGAGGCGCAAGAAACGTATACCTACCTACTTCAGTTTCCAATGAAGTTGACGCGACGTTGCGCGTGGTTAGTATTTGGATGGGTGACCTTCTGGGCAATCGCTTGCTGTCGGCTTTTCGCGGCCCCACTCAAGCTGGGTGATTTTAATTTGAGTAGGCGGGTATCTTGTCGCCGAGGGTACCTAAAACGCTCGTCCCGTGGGAAGACCTCAATTCTCAATTTGTACAGGCGATAAACAATTTACTTACAAACAAAAATAAAGTGAAACGGTATACAAAACAGGTAACACAAATCAGACTACAAAAGTTTCAACTCCTAACGTTTCCACATGGAAAATCAAACGTCAAAGAAAATTTCCACCAAAAAACGTGGATATACACGAGTATCTACCTGTATATCCACAAACCCACTATTTTACAAACAAATGGCTAAATACATTACTTTCCTTCCTATACCTAGGATAAGGAAAGTAAAAAGCTAGCTACCATCGTTATCATTCTTTGTACATACAACATACACATACTTTAGGGACATTTATGGAAATTTAGGCAATCTATGAACAGTTCAAAATAAGTGTACCAACATAGGTACCTATTTACCTAATTATGCACCTATTCTTCCGAGTTATTTTAGTACCTACCGAACTATAGCTACTTACACACTTACCTAGCTATTAACTTACCAAATTACCTTACCTATACACTTTTTTGTAGCACGGAACAACGTTTATATATTTTGTAAAAATTAAGAAGTATAAATTTAACGTTGACCCTTACACGGTCCAGAGGTCAAAGTTATACCTACTATTATCGATCCACCTTCTTTCTCTCCATGCCAAGTTTGCACGTGGTCAACATTAGGGTGGTAAATCAGCAAAACGATTCCAATCTGGCTATGTCCAGTAGAATAACGTGGTGTGTGGTAACCAGTGGCGAAGCTTGGCGGTGTATTGTGGAAACTTTTGTGTTTAAATGCCGGGGCTTGCGAAGTTGGTTTTTCTTGGGATTCTTGGATTGAAATTAATACCAAAGACCAGGATCTGAGATTGAAGTCAATCCAACAGCTAAGGTCTTATTATCGTCCCAAAAGCGAAGAGAGAAGGAAGACAGGATAGGAGAAAGCCAGCCGTTCCGAGAACGAACCTTATCCTTTCCGAATAAAATCAGCCCTGGGTGGAAATCGAACCCGCGACCTAACACTTACAAGGCAGACGCACTACCCTTCAAGCTAACTAGGCTGGCGAATCTCCATAAAAGCTGTGCCCAAATACTCTAGCTGGGTAACCTATAACCAAAGAAAATTTCCACCAAAAAACGAGTATCTACCTGTATATCCACAAACCCACTATTTTACAAACAAATGGCTAAATACATTACTTTCCTTCCTATAGGATAAGGAAAGTAAAAAGCTGGCTTTCATCGTTATCATTCTTTGTACATACAACCATACAACATACTTTAGGTACATTTATGGAAATTTATTGCTCTAAAAAATCATTAGATTGCCTTTGACTTGATTGAAAGTGGGCAGCGATAGAGGCGGCTCATTCCTATCTATTACAACTATTACATATTACCTACAAACAAGTAACTTTACAATATTTCATTCAAAATTTACAAATAAACTCAAACTTACCAAGCTCCACTCATATCACACTGTCGCAGTCACATCAATGTGCTTTTGCCATCAATTGAGGTTCGCAAGACATAGGAATTTGCATTTACAAATATGGCACTGGTATTGTCATAATGGCAAAAGTTAGAAAGCTTACTTTTCAGTCGAACTAGCCTGTACAACATCTCCGTCCTTGATTTCAGTCGAAGGCACCATTGGAGGTTTAAAGCCACCATATTCTACGTTTAACTTTTTCATATTTCCACTGGTATTTGGTCTTCTAATTGACCTAACATGTGGCCTCCTGTAATTACAAGGCAGACGCACTACCCTTCAAGCTAACTAGGTTGGCGAATCTCCATAAAAGCTGTGCCCAAATACTCTAGCTGGGTAACCTATACTATAGGAGTATAGGATTAAACTCATTTCCGAGTTACCTAATACCACTTTTTAATATCCTTAGGGAGATACGCATTTAGGGACTCCGAAGGGACCCATTCAGGGACCCCCAAATTCACCCGCCCCTCGTGAGCATCCACGAGCCTCCTTGTGAATCTATTAACCCAGGCGCCTCTAAGCGAATCCTTGAGGGGGGCGGTCCCCGAAAAAGTATATTCGCCACTATCTCACTGTGGTGGAAGAATTGGGGGTGAGCATCCACGAGCCTCCTTGTGAATCTATTAACCCAGGCGCCTCTAAGCGAATCCTTGAGGGGGGCGGTCCCCGAAAAAGTATATCCGCCACTTGATTGCTTTGCTTTCCGTGTCCATGAGATAGGCTTGGCATCTATCTCACTGTGGTGGAAGAATTAGCAGGTTTAAAAACCTCTTGGACGTCCAGAAATAATATCCGCCACTGCTACTTATACTTACTTAAAAGAACCCATTCCAACACTAGTAAGGTCGCCACTGGTGGACATTGAGCATATTGAGATGCGCGGGTGGTGAGATGGAGAGAGAGTGAAAGTGGCGTAGGTACTTCAGCATCATGCTAAGACTACCTATGACCAGAGCTTTGGAATAGCATTGTTGTGTGCCAACTTCCACCAAGGTTAACCTTTCCGTCACCTTCAACCATGGCGTCTCTAATCCGAGATCCGGGTATGTCTTCGATTTAGATCCAGCGCCTAGCGCCTAGTGCTTTAAAATGCGGATGGATTTATTACAAGCCCGAAATGACCTAACGTGTGTTACCCTTAATTTCTACTTGTTCGGGATCAACCGATCGGCAATTTTTAAAAAGTTTGATATTGGGAACTGTAACTGTCAAGTTCTTTTAAGTTTCTTGCAATAATAAAAAGTTTCAAAAAGCTCTTTGAAAAGATCCTCACGAGAAACCAGTTTTTGCGAATCCAATATAAGAAGGATTGGACTTTCGATTTCTTTGCCGTAAACCGAAGCAGGAAAGTGCTGATTGATTATGACCAATAATAGCGGCCTAATTGTGCCCGGATCAGGAATTTACTAAACGGTTTAAACATTTATCAATTCTTCAGCAGTATGCTAAGACTATGACCAGAGCTTTGGAATAGCATTGTTGTGTGCCAACTTCCACCAAGGTTAACCTTTCCGTCACCTTCAACCATCATGGCGTCTCTAATCCGAGATCCGGGTATGTCTTCGATTTAGATCCAGCGCCTAGCGCCTAGTGCTTTAAAATGCGGATGGATTTATTACAAGCCCGAAATGACCTAACGTGTGTTACCCTTAATTTCTACTTGTTCGGGATCAACCGATTGGCAATTTTTAAAAAGTTTGATATTGGGAACTGTAACTATCAATGTCTTTTTGTCCCGAAATCGAAGAGAGAAGGAAGACAGGATAGAAGAAAGCCAGCCGTTCCGAGAACGAACATTATCCGTACTGGATAAAGTCTTCCCCGCGCGAGAATCGAACCCGCGGCCTAGCGCTTACAAGGCGTGGACCACTGAGGTTGGTTTAGTATCCTTAGGGTATTGGTCATTACAACGACATTTGTGACAGACATGAAATATAAAAGTTTAAAGCACACCCTGTATTTGAATCCTGTACATTTCAATTCCTCGTGGATATTTTCACCAGTCACAACAGCCCCCGGGGGGGGCAGCTCACTAAATTACCATCACCCCGCCTGGTCCCGCGCGTCTCTTATCTACGCCCTCTCCAAGTGACTAGCTCCTATTACTCATAACTATTACTCACACCATCGCAAAACGAAGGACGTTCTATTCAGCCTTGACCAAACCACAGTGCCCAGCGAAAGTCACCTGGCCTGAGGGCGATCACTTTCTTTTATAACTTCTCTACTGATAATCTCTGAGCAACTTTTTTTTCTCTCTACGGGTTTGAAGATCGAAAGTGAACTAGTGTGGACACTTATAAATAGCCATTGATGACTTTCCATGATGTACGTACCTACCTTGATATTCTGCTTAGGTCTAGGTATGTAGGTACAATGTACCATTTGTCTTAGAGCCGGCCTTAATAGGACCTTCTCTCTACGTTTAACCCGTGTCGGTTTGTGGTCGATGGTGTAAACTGCCTTGGCGCTGAATGACAAGTGATGGTAACGTGCTAGTGATTATGTGGGCTATGTTATGACTAGAATGCTTTGCATACTGTCAGCTTCTCAGGATCAGGATGGAGCTGAAAAGTCGTTTGAGCCCCGCAGATAAACTTGTCTTGTGTTCCTAGTTTTATGTATTATGGTAATCAGAAAGTTCCTATCTCTATTGATTCCTAGTCCTAGTGAGAATGTACAATGTACTGATAGTAGGTAGGTACTTACTTAACCCGTGTCGGTTTGTGGTCGATGGTGTAAACTGCCTTGGCGCTGAATGACAAGTGATGGTAACGTGCTAGTGGTTATGTTATGATTATGACTAGAATGCTTTGCATACTGTCAGCCTCTCAGGACTGATCCTTGAAAAGATCCTTGGAGCTGAAAAGTCGTTTGAGCCCCGCAGATAAACTTGTCTTGTATAGTCTTGTACGTTTTCCTTTCCTTGAAACACCCTGTATATTGTTCGAACGTGATCTCACTCCTATGATGCAATCAAACTTTTGGCTGCAACACCGGCAGACGACACAATAAATATATCATCACTCCCTTTTGTTAAAAGTACAATGCTATGAGGACGTTAGTATTGTTAGGACGTGTATTTACTAAATGCGACCTAATAATATAGGCAGAACAATAAGGTAATATATTGCCGTTTACATGAGATGACAACCAAAATGTTATTAGAGACACTTTGTTACTATATCAGGTTACTATGGTGATTCTCCCTATTACAAGATGAACTATGTCAGAATCTCAATAATTTTTGCCTCGACAATTCTCTTTTGACCTGAATAGATTTCAGTAGATGGAGCAGCATTGTCGGACGGAGATGTATTTTTATAAGGTAAAATTGTGTTAAATGTTGGTTCAGCTGTATAACTTGATGGGTCAGAATCTAAGAATCGACTGAAATGAGAATTGAGATGTCAGATGAGCCATGTAAGAATCGAACAATTCCAGTAGAGTGGTCCAACTCACAATAAAGACGTTCATTATTAGTACCTATTAGGTAGGTATTACATACAAATGAAGTTTTCAACAACTTGATGGTTCACTATAGGTGACAGAGAGCTTTTCTTCATTTCCATACGTAGGTTCTTTTGTGTGTAAAGTTGACTTTGAATTGCTATTTGTCGTTTTGTCACCATAGTTTACAGCAAACTGTTGTGATGACTGTAAATTAGATAATTCCGATGTGGCGGAGTCTGGATCTGTGTGTTTATCAACAAAAGAGTTCAAATTTTCGTTTTCAAAATTGCCCCTTGATATTTTATACTGTTCTTTGTCTTCATTTTTGACTTCAAAGTATTTCATTAAACCCAAAGGTTCACCAGAATCCTTAGATCCTTGAGGAACAGTTGAAGTAGAATCCATACTACGAGTACTATACGTAGATGGTATCTGGGTATAAATGTTTTGCGTTTCAAAGTACATTGGCGTTGTTGCTTCAACAGTTAACTTTTCATTCTCTCTTCTTTTCTTCTCTGCCATTATATCAGACAGTTTGATTATTTCATATTCATTTCCATCATTTTTAATTAACTTATCTAATTCACTCTTATCAGATATAACTTTGAAATTGGAATCAATATCATTTGATTTCACTTCATTTGCGTTCAAATATTCTTTTAAATAAGATTCAAAACCTTCTAACATGGCAGTTGTTGAATTATAATCTGATTGAGCATTAACGTAAAATACATTAGAGGCTGTTGTAGCGCTCCCTGGTGTGGAAGGATAAACATGGCAGTTGTTGAATTATAATCTGATTGAGCATTAACGTAAAATACATTAGAGGCTGTTGTAGCGCTCCCTGGTGTGGAAGGATATCAGAAATAATATCCGCCACTGCTACTTATACTTACTTAAAAGAACCCATTCCAACACTAGTAAGGTCGCCACTGGTGGACATTGAGCAATGAGCATATTGAGATGCGCGGGTGGTGAGATGGAGAGAGTGAAAGTGGCGTAGGTACTTCAGCAGTATCTAACGCATATGAAATTAATGATTCTGGAATGTATAAAGGGGTTGTGGCGTTTTACCTACTTTAATAATATTAAATTTACCTTTAAAGTAAATACCTACCTGACAACATAATATAAGATGTTTTTTCATAAAATTAATTACTTTATTAGAAAGGATTTGAAGAATGTATTGGTGGAGGGTATCAAATTTGCATACTTAGGTATGTACCTACAAAATGAGATGTTTGAACCCCCAGATGGAAGGGCCAGGAACCGCCACTGGCACCTAGTCAAATTCACTCTAAGAAATCATTAGATTGCCTTTGACTTGATTCAAAGTGGGCAGTGGTAACCCCTACCCCTTCACCATGATTAAAAGGAAGCGGTTCAAATGAATTTGCATTTCCAGTTGTTAGTCTGTCAGATTCTTAACCCCTACCCCTTCACCATGATTAAAAGGAAGCGGTTCAAATGAATTTGCATTTCCAGTTGTTAGTCTGTCAGATTCTTTTTTTTTCCGCATTTGCCTATTAAAGCTACTAATTACACACTGAAATATGTATGTGGATTCCTAATAACTACTAGGTGAGATGTAAATTGCAAAACCTGTCAATTTAGTAGGTACTTTAAAATATGCACAATGTACTTAGGTACCTACAAAGGGACGATGTAGATATGTTTGGTGCATCAAAATGGTGCTGTCTAATATAGGCAAGTGCCAAGATGGTTTGTTAAAGTCAAATGATGCAACACATTATCGTAAATTTAATTTTTAATTCCTCATGATAGCGTTACCTACTTTCCTGCAAGACAGGTATGGTAAGTTTTTTCTTTTTTTTTATAGAAGATGGCAGTGTTTACAAATATGTACCTTACTTTATCAATTGAAGGCAGATCGTTTTAATTGCGACCAATTGGTTTGAAGATTAGTCTTCCTCGGTTGAAGGAATAATTGTCATCATAACACGTTCTCATCTTGACCATCAGGATCATATTGATGATCAACAAGTTACTAGTTGGGATCGCTCTAGGGTTTGAAGATCGAAAGTGAACTAGTGTGGACACTTATAAATAGCCATTGATGACTTTCCATGATGTACGTACCTACCTTGATATTCTGCTTAGGTCTAGGTATGTAGGTACAATGTACCATTTGTCTTAGAGCCGGCCTTAATAGGACCTGTATACGCGCTATAATATGTATCAATCGAGATTCGAGTGCAAGTCCTAGCGCGCATGTTTTTCGTCGCGGAACAAAAGTAAATACATACTATATTATGTATGTTTCAAAAAGAGCATCTTTAAAATAAGGTACCTGATGATCACACACACTATCGGGTAGACCTGACAGGCGGACCGGATCAGGTATACCTGTTAGTGAGTGGCTGGCCTTACATTGACCTGATCTATCAGTCCAAAAAAGTAAATTGAAGTAAGTAGGTAGGTAATTTCATAAAAACAGATGTCCATCTTATAATGAAGTTAGAATTGCGCCCTAGCGGAAGTTCAAGATTCCTAAGCGTCTCTCTAATACCTAATAGTCATATAAGATATAGGTTTTGCTACCAATTTGGTACTATCCACTTCATAATAAAATAAACGAGATGGTCCCAATTTTGCTTTACGATTTATTTTTCAGAGATAATATTTCAAGATGACAAGAGCACTGAGAGATTTACAAGAAAAAACGAAAAAAAACCTCTCTAACTGATTTGAAGATCCGGAAACTTATGTAATAGTCTCCGAAACTGCTGGTCCAGACTGGTCCAGACATGCTCTTGCCCTGACCAGAACCAGAACTAAGTACGCTAAAATAACAGAGATGTGACTTCTTGACGAATTTGATAACTATGTGGCTAGAGGCCTAGACTATCATTAGAGGACAGCTTCATCATACGTGTCACTGGGTTGAGTATTTTTTCTGCTGGGATTTCAGATTTCAGTATACATAGGTACCAACTAATGTTGTCATGTTATGGTTGTTATTATTAGTTTGGTGTTAAGTGCTGAAGATGGTTTCCTATATGATAACATGTTTTTAACCGTATGTAGTGCGTAAGGACAAGTAGCGTTAAAAGTCCTTTCCACAGACTTTTTCTAATAATACCACAGACTTATCTGTGGTCTGTGGTCCTTTCCGCGTAAATTCCGTATGGGAAATTTTAAGTTCGAGGGATTTTTTTTGGAAACTGAGAAAAAAAAATCCACTTCATGAGGAACCACAGACATCGAACATCGATGTTTTATTTTTCGATGTTCGATGTCTGTGGTTCCTCATGAAGTGGGATTTTTTTCTCAGTTTCCAAAATAATTCCCTCGAACTTAAAATTTCCCATACGGAATTTACGCGGAAAGGACCATTATATTACCGAAAATCCGAAAAACATCGAAATCCCGATAATATCGAACATCGATGTTTTTGATTACGATACATCGGATACTCGATATATCGAAGTTTAAAAACATCGATGTATCGAACATCGATGTTTTCGTCTCGATGTCCCAACCCTCATACCAACTAATGTTGTCATGTTATGGTTGTTATTATTAGTTTGGTGTTAAGTGCTGAAGATGGTTTCCTATATGATAACATGTTTTCAACCGTATGTAGTGCGTAAGGTCCATTTTTCTCAGGACTCGAGTTTTCTGCCAAAGTCAATCAAACTTTGCAGAGAGGTCCATTTTATATTTGGTCCACCAAACTCGACATTGCTTGAAGGGACACTTTAGGTCTAAATAAATTATATTATCGAATTTTTCTACTAAGTTTTACCTGAAAATCGCGAACTCTTTTTGTACGGTATTACCCCAACTATCGAACTTTGGCCCTGAATAACGTACCAACAATCTGGCTTCAGCTACGCCGTTAAAACAACATATTCCAGAAAAATTAAATTGCTCTAAAACTTTAGAATCTTGGCTTGTGTTCGTTCCGCACATTTTACGTTTCCTCCTTTGATTTACATAGAACCACAAAAAACTGGTTAAGGTGAACCTTTAATGATCTCCTGATATCTATGACAAGTTCGTATAATGAGACATCTATCGTAAGGTGAACCTTTAATGATCTCCTGATATCTATGACAAGTTCGTATAATGAGACATCTATCCATTAGGTAGGCTGAATTATTACTTCGATTAATTCATTCAGCTAGGTATTTCAGTAGCATCAATTGCATAACTTAATCAATATGTGCTGAATTATTACTTCAATTAATTCATTCAGCTAGGTATTTCAGTAGCATCAATTGCATAACTTAATCAATATGTATAATATTACCGACTAAGAAAATCAACTGTACCTATACTTGTACGTACATGTGTTTTATAACTTTCACTGTATATTATTAACACCGAAATCTGGGGAAAAAAAAGCAAAAATGACGCGTGCCGCTCTGAGTGTGTGCAATTTACTAAAGCCCAAAAATAATAACTTCGGTAGTATCTACCCTTTTACTTTGAGTTAGGTGTATCTAGGTATGGAAGTTGTCTGTAAAATTTGAGCGAACTGTGGCTAAAGGTAAAGTCGTGAGAATCGCTAGTTCTTTTTGAGTTTTTTCCCAGTACCTATAGCCCTAAATAACGAAACTTTGGTCCAGATTAACGGCCGAACCATACCTTCTGGAAACAGGGCCTAAGGATTTGTTTGATCTACATAATTTATTGAATCTCTGTGCCAGGTTAGGGCGACTTTGGCTGAAATTGAAATGCCTGAGAATTGCGAACTGTTTTTTTTTTCAACATTATTCAATCTTCAACCAAGTATGCACAGTAGGTAGTTATAGGAGCCTATAGTATTTTCGGTGATTATTATGCACGCTATCAATCTATTAATTTTTACGTTATCTTTATCAAATTTAGCTTTCATTCGCCGTCCATCAGATTAATGTCCTACTACTCGCCCACATGACGTAACGGGTTAAAGCCCATTCCAATCCATCATATGAAACTAGTTTGTAGTGATGGCATACTCCTAATATATTATTATTTCTAATGTAATTTGACTTCTTATTAATTAGTTTCTCGTCAGGTCATCTCCGTAGGTAAATCTATTTTTAGAACTCGAATGAATAGTGATTGGATACTTCAAATTAAAAGTTTCTCTATTGACTGAACTTTTGGTTTCTCTCTTTTGCAGGTTGCATCACTTGGAGTTTTCTCTTTGGTCCAAGTTTCCTTTGATATGGAGAATAAATCCCTTTCCATCTCTCCTATGGTTTTTACTGGAACTGGCAGACAAGGGCAGATCATCAAACTCTTTCCCGTATGTACCTCCCTTTCAAAAGAACACTGAATAATAATAGACAAATGTTGAATTTTCAAATTCTATTTACAAATAAAATAATATTGGATTTATTGTACAGGCCTCCTTTGATATGGAGAATAAATCCCTTTCCATCTCTCCTATGGTTTTTACTGGAACTGGCAGACAAGGGCAGATCATCAAACTCTTTCTCGTATGTACCTTTCAAAAGAAGATTGAATAATGATAGAGCAATGTTGAATTTTCAAAATTCTATTTACAAATAAAATAATATTGGATTTATTGTACAGGCGATAAACAATTTACTTACAAACAAAAATAAAGTGAAACGGTATACAAAACAGGTAACACAAATCAGACTACAAAAGTTTCAACTCCTAACGTTTCCACATGGAAAATCAAACGTCAAAGAAAATTTCCACCAAAAAACGAGTATCTACCTGTATATCCACAAACCCACTATTTTACAAACAAATGGCTAAATACATTACTTTTCTTCCTATAGGATAAGGAAAGTAAAAAGCTAATATATTCTATGCTAAGAGGAAATAAGTTTCTTGGGTCGCCCTTGAAAATTCGTACTTTTGATTTTTCCAGACTTACCTTTTCCTTTTACAGACTTGGTTGATTCCTGATATCTTGATGTCTTTTTGATAATTTCTCGTATTTAAATATTAAAAAAAAGAAGGTGCTGACCACTCCTCCTACTATTATCTAAATCCATCTAGACTATCTTAATCCGTCTCAAAATTAAGAAGGTGCTGACCACTCCTCCTACTATTATCTAAATCCATCTAGACTATCTTAATCCGTCTCAAAATCGTCTTACCATATTTTTTTTATTAAGATTTAAGTCTAAAGTCAGTAGAAGTGGTGAAGTCCATCAGATGTGTGTTGTCCATGGTCCATGGCTAAGCTATAAGTTATCCTTTTACTTTTCAAAAAGAGATATTTTTTTCTTCATTTGTTATGCGCGTTATATAAAAAGAAAGATATTAAATGAGTGCCTTATATTACAAGTATGTTGACATGGCCATATTTTCGATACCGTGGCAATATCTCTTCGGCTTGTCTGTGGATGTGGAACGATAATTTATTTTTTGAATCAGGAAGCGGACCTGATGTGTCTCAAAATAGAATAGAATAATATCCTGCTTACTGACAAAGAATAGAACTGAGTACCTACTGACAAAAGTTCTTTTGATTTGATTTATGTATTTACACTCTAAATTAAATGAGTGCCTTATATTACAAGTATGTTGACATGGCCATATTTTCGATACCGTGGCAATATCTCTTCGGCTTGTCATTAAATGAGTGCCTTATATTACAAGTATGTTGACATGGCCATATTTTCGATACCGTGGCAATATCTCTTCGGCTTGTCTGTGGAACGGAATGATAATTTATTTTTTGAATCAGGAAGCGGACCTGATATATCTCAAAATAGAATAGAATAATATCCTGCTTACTGACAAAGAATAGAACTGAGTACCTACTGACAAAAGTTCTTTTGATTTGATTTATGTATTTACACTCTAAGCGAAAAAGGTCTTTTGAAATAGAACAGCTGATATTGAACCGTTCGCAATTTTGTTCTTTTTACAGGAGGAATTCCAATCTTTGAAGCATACCGTTTGCCGGCTGGACTGGAACCATAAACCTCCAGATTTGAAGTCTACCGCGATAACCACTACTAGGTTGGTCAAATGCTACTAATTATACTCAAAGCTTTTTTTTTTCTCTAGTAAAAAATAAATAATTTAAGTACCTAGGTAATTAATTTGCAAATACATTCAAATAGGTGTAGGCGGTAAATATGACTTGTACGTATCTATAATTCTATAGGAATAAAAATTTACCTTTTTTCAATAGGGAAATCATTATAGAACAGCTGATATTGAACCGTTCGCAATTTTGTTCTTTTTACAGGAGGAATTCCAATCTTTGAAGCATACCGTTTGCCGGCTGGATTGGAACCATAAACCTTCAGATTTGAAGTCTACCGCGATAACCACTACCAGGTTGGTCAAATGCTACTAACTATAGTCAAAGCTTTTTTTTTCTCTAGTAAAAAATAAATAATTTAAGTACCTAGGTAATTAATTTGCAAATACATTCAAATAGGTATAGGCAGTAAATATGACTTGTACGTATCTATAATTCTATAGGAATAAAAATTTACCTTTTTTCAATAGGGAAATCATTTTTTAATAGTGGGTAGGTACCAACCTACAATACAATAATAGCTAGATATTTTATACATGACATATAAATGAATAAGATATGTACGATTGCCTGAATAGTGGGTAGGTACCAACCTACAATACAATAATAGCTAGATATTTTATACATGACATATAAATGAATAAGATATGTACGATTGCCTGAATACATAGACACGGGCACCCATTCATTACTTGCAATGCTACCAGTAAGTAGAAAGCCAGGTGTCCTAGGCTTGGAATTATCAGGAGGTGCACTTTAACCCTTGGCTAAAGAAAACTTGGTAGAGAATAGAGTAAATAGATGGGTGCTTTTTGGGCACATCCACTAAAAAACCCATACTCCCTCCTTTGACCCTCTTTCTCTTCCTCCCGGGTCCACTAAAAAGTCAATCTATGAACTTTCATTAGTGAAAATACTTGGTTGATGGGCACCCATTCATTACTTGCAATGCTACCAGTAAGTAGAAAGCCAGGTGTCCTAGGCTTGGAATTATCAGGAGGTGCACTTTAACCCCTGGCTAAAGAAAACTTAGTAGAGAATAGAGTAAATATTAGATGGGTGCTTTTTTGGCACATCCACTAAAAAACCCATACTCCCTCCTTTGACCCTCTTTGTCTTCCTCCCGGGTCCACTAAAAAGTCAATCTATGAACTTTCATTAGTGAAAATACTTGGTTGATAAAAAAAATCTGGTTTTAGCTTTATAGGTAATTCAGAATTTTACAAATCTATCTACCTTACCATAAATTTTATACCTACCTAGATACCTACACGTAACGCAACTTTTTCAACATTATTCAATCTTCAACCAAGTATGCACAGTAGGTAGTTATAGGAGCCTATAGTATTTTTCGGTGATTATTATGCATGTTATCAATCTATTAATTTTTACGTTATCTTTATCAAATTTAGCTTTCATTCGCTGTCCATCAGATTAATGTCCTACTACTACTCGCCCACATGACGTAACGGGTTAAAGCCCATTCCAATCCATCATATGAAACTAGTTTGTAGTATTATATATTATTATTTCTAATGTAATTTGACTTCTTATTTAGCTTTCATTCGCCGTCCATCAGATTAATGTCCTACTACTCGCCGACATGACGTAACGGGTTAAAGCCCATTCCAATCCATCATATAGGAACTCCGAAGGGAAACTAGTTTGTAGTGATGGCATACTCCTAATATATTATTACTTTTAATTTGACTTCTTAATAATTAATTTCTCGTCAGGTCATCTCCGTAGGTAAATCTATTTTTAGAACTCAAAATCTATACTATACACTTAAGTCTGTGCTATTGTCACAGTATGTTCCTAAAGTATATTATGACAATATCGTGCTCACGAAGTGAACAACTGAACATAGTCTATTCAACTACAAGTAAGTAAGGACAGCAAAATATCACTTGTTAACTCTTAGTGGTCTACTTTATAGCAGAGGTGAGAGGTAAGAGAACTGAAACTTGTGTTTGTATCTACTTCTAATGACCAAATAGGAGGTTAAACTAACGTTGAAGTTAAAATTGGTAAACTTTTGAACGTTGTCTATAAATTACGGTCAATATGAAAACTTTTTCTTACAGCAAAATATCACTTGTTAACTCTTAGTGGTCTACTTTATAGCAGAGGTGAGAGGTAAAAGAACTAAAACTTGTGTTTATATCTACTTCTAATGACCAAATAGAAGGTTAAACTAACGATGAAGTTAAAATTGGCAAACTTTTGAACGTTGTCTATAAATTACGGTCAATATGAAAACTTTTTCTCGACCACCTTACAACGATCCCTCGTTCAAAAAGCTCTGAAAAATTTAATCTGAAGTAGTCTTTGTAACATGAGCAAGACATTCTAGAGGCACTTCTTTGCATCATGAACAATTGAACACTACTGTAAAGCCTGGGTTTGATTCCCGTCAGTCAGTAGACAGTCCACAAAGAGGTACTACACATTACTTCGTTTCCTCAAGTCTGTCCCCGTCAGTCAGTAGACAGTCCACAAAGAGGTACTACACATTACTTCGTTTCCTCAAGTCTGTCTTTTAAGACAACACTGAGGGTACCAGCCCGTCAGTCAGTAGACAGTCCACAAAGAGGTACTACACATTACTTCGTTTCCTCAAGTCTGTCTTTTAAGACAACACTGAGGGTACCTATCTCATAAGCATTACCTTTCTGAATCTCAAGGAAACGATAACATCAGGGATGTTATTGTCATTCATTTTCAACCACTTGGCCGCGGCATCCCAAGAGAAGTAAAAAGTTGTGTGTACCAGCCTATCCGATACACGTAAAATACGAACACTGATCCACTTGAAGTAAACGCAAAGCATTTTGTGCTCCTCAAGTCCTCAACCCAAAGTTGTCTTCCAGAGTGAAGCGTAACTTTTGGGTCGCTCTATAGTTCTATACACAGGTATAAATATAAACACAGTCGGTACCGGACCAGAAGTGCTCTTAAAACTGGAATACCAGATGCCTTCTAGATAAGGTCGGAAGTAAACGCAAAGCATGTTGTGCTCCTCAAGTCCTCAACCCAAAGTTGTCTTCCAGAGTGAAGCGTAACTTTTGGGTCGCTCTATACACAGGTATAAATATAAACACAGTCGGTACCGGACCAGAAGTGCTCTTAAAACTGGAATACCAGATGCCTTCTAGATAAGGTCGATCTTGGCTTCCGATATCTAATAATAACAATAATAAGAGTGAGTAATGAGACGGAGTGTCGTTATGTCATTCCGATTCTGAGTCTGTTTATTTACTTGAGTGTATACTGTGTGTTTCAGAAGACTCATATTTGGGTTTGTAGTTTGTACTTTGTAAAGGAAGGAGATCCTTCTGAGGATGAGGAAGAGGAGGAGAGAAGAAGGAGGAGGAAGAGGATTAAACTGTAGGTCTGTCAGTAGGTCTCGTTTGAACTTTGTAGGTCTGGCAGACAGTAGGAAAGTGTGGCGAAAAAGCTCGAAACAGACCATCGGTCGACGAGATGAATCTATGTTGTTGAGGCAGTGTGGACGGTTCAGTCGACATCGATTGACGGTCGGATACACCTTTAGACCGTCTGACAGACCTTGGTCTCAGGCTTTTTCCGCCACACACGTACCGACTATCTGACAGACCGCGATTTGTCAGACGGTCTGAGCCTGAGTAGCATTAAATCATTTGCGATTCAAGATTGCTACCATAATACCTTTGGATCGCGAAAGTCATACTTGCGAGTTTGCTATTTAGACAGGTGATCATCTGGAATATCACATGTTTCTCGCTCTTCAGGGAAGCACTAATTTACTCGTAATATCTAATAATAACAATAATAAGAGTGAGTAATGAGACGGAGTGTCGTTATGTCATTCCGATTCCGAGACTGTTTATTTACTTGAGTGCATACTGTGTGTTTCAGAAGACTCACATTTGGGTTTGTAGTTTGTAAAGGAAGGAGATTCTTCTGAGGATGAGGAAGAGGAGGAGAGAAGAAGAAGAAGAAGGAGGAGGATTAAACTGTAGGTGTCAGTAGGTCTCGTTTGAACTTTGTAGGTCTGGCAGACAATAGGAAAGTGTGGCGAAAAAGCTCGAAACCGGCCATCGGTCGACGAGATGAATCTATGTTGTTGAGGCAGTGTGGACGGTTCAGTCGACATCGATTGACGGTCAGATACACCTTTAGACCGTCTGAAAGACCTAGGTCTCAGGCTTTTTCCGCCTTACACGTTCCGACTGTCTGACAGACCTAGGTCTCAGGCTTTTTCCGCCACACACGTTCCCACTGTCTGACAGACCGCGATTTGTCAGACCTAGGTCTGTCAGACGGTGTTAGCGTGAGTGTCATAAGATCATTTGCGATTCAAGATTGCTACCACAATACCTTTGGATCGCTAAAGTCATACAATTTTTTTGCGAGTTTGCTATTTAGACAGGTGATCATCTGGAATATCACGTGTCTCTCGCTATTCAGGGACGCACCATATTTACTCGTATTTTGCATTTAAAAGTTATCCGAGAATTCTTGTTTAACCCGGTATGTTTTTATTTATTTTACTCACACAACTTTACTTTCTATGTACAGTTTATTTCTTTTCCTCTTTTATTGACAACTGTCTCTTGACGAGTGCCAAGTTGTGAAGTTGTGATGTAGGAAATCGATTATTTTGATAATCGACTAGGTTTTTAACAACAATCAAATAATTTGTCTTGAGGTTTCAGGGTATTTTTTAATGGGCATACAGGTACCTGCCCTCCTCGTACCTCACTCACCCTTCTAAAATTTTGTTGAACGAAAGTGTAGCAAAACTTATTGTCATTTAATAGTAGGACATTTTTTGCTTTATTCGCTAGCTGATGTTGAAATACTCTTAGGTTCAAGTGAAGAAGTAAAATAGATAGATGGTCAAGTTTTTGTCTTCTGTTACAAGAATCCAGTTTTATTATCTCAGAGACCAGTGACATTATTCGGATTCACCATTGCTTTGGGAGACAATTTTTGGCGATTCATGAGTGTTATTCATTTCAGCTACAATAATAGGTTTATCATATAAACTCGATTGAGTACTTGAAACGATATTATTTGTGTTTGTTTGGTACCTCACATCCACGTTTTCAAGGAGCGCCACGGATTCACCATTGCTTTGGGAGACAATTTTTGGCGATTCATGAGTGTTATTCATTTCAGCTACAATAATAGGTTTATCATATAAACTGGATTGAGTACTTGAAACGATATTATTTGTGTTTGTTTGGTACCTCACATCCACGTTTTCAAGGAGCGCCGCGTTTCCGTATTGTTCCGAGTTGGGTTGGATATTATATGGAAAAGGAATTACATTGTAAGCTGATAAATCCGGCTGATTGTTGATAGGGAATTGGTTGTTATAAATGAGTTGTTTTTGATTGATATTGTTTTGTAACTGAGAATAAAGAGAATCTGGGGTTAGTCCATTCAATTGCTGCACAGGAATATTGGAGTAAAATACTTGACTATTTTTATCCAGCTTTGCTCCGTCCCCTTGAAGTTCCTTGAAATAAATCTGTTCCTGAACTTGACTTCTTGGAGTATTTCCACTTTGATAATATGCGAACTGATTTCCAGAATTTAGTTCTTTGCCTTCATTGTCAATAATTTTTGCCTCGACAATTCTCTTTTGACCTGAATAGATTTCAGTAGATGGAGCAGCATTGTCGGACGGAGATGTATTTTTATAGGGTAAAATTGTGTTAAATGTTGGTTCAGCTGTATAACTTGATGATGAGCCATGTAAGAATCGAACAATTCCAGTAGAGTGGTCCAACTTACAATAAAGACGTTCATTATTAGTACCTATTAGGTAGGTATTATGAGCCATGTAAGAATCGAACAATTCCAGTAGAGTGGTCCAACTTACAATAAAGACGTTCATTATTAGTACCTATTAGGTAGGTATTACATACAAATGAAGTTTTCAACTATATTTTAAAAACGTGACACTAAAAACTGACCATCGAAAATTTGACCCGATTACATTACTTTCCTTCCTATAGGATAAGGAAAGTAAAAACGTGGTTTTCTTACGTAAATTTATTGTAAATCTAACGCATATGAAATTAATGATTCTGGAATGTATAAAGGGGTTGTGGCGTTTTACCTACTTTACCTGACAACATAATATAAGAGGTTTTTTTCATAAAATTAATTACTTTATTAGAAAGGATTTGAAGAATGTATTGGGAACCTTTGACATCCAATAACCAGATGAAGTTACCAATAATCACTAGACCAGTACACCGCTACAAATAATTACATAATTGGGACACCAGCCGTCCAGATTCAAGTTGCTAGATCGTTTAACATACATGTGTACCACTTTTATGAAAACAACTGTGAACATTTATTATTATATATTCTTTTACTACTTCAAGTTACTCTACCAGGAGGTAGCCATTAGCTTTTGCTGTCTTAAAACATCATCTTCATTTCTGCCACCTATTCATAATCTGGTTAGCTTATTGGTTAGTCATTTAGTTAACCTTGGCAACCTTTCGCTCTGATTTATTATTTATGTTCACTAGAGTGGTAGTGATTTTAATTACATCAGACATGTGGTTAACCCGATGTTTTATTTGAATGTAATTAGTGGTCACGAAATTACTCAATAATACCTGAAGTTTTTTTTTTATTAGTGCAGTGGGATAGGAAAGTATCGGTTGGGCGTTGGATTCAAAAACTGGTTCCAATGGAGCCCAACAGCCTTTTTTTTTTACCTAGATACAAATGTACCTCTGTATAAGTAAATAGCTTGGTAAATTACCTAGATTTTTTCGCTAAAAAAAGGGTAATATTCAGAGATGCATAAATAATTATTAACCATACTTCTGTTTCTGTATAAATAAGAGCGATAAGTACATATTTTAAGGCTCTCTGTTTACTTTTCTCACTTTTATCCGTCTTGTGTTGTTTCAGATATTCCAAAAAGTATGCTGTATTCTAAATTCAACTCCTCTGGCTTCAACTGATGGCTGCAGCCCCTCCAAGACAGATTTGATTGAAAATAGTGACAGGTATGTAAGTAATGTAAGTCCGGTAGTTTGAATCATAGATAGATTCGGAGATTCTATGTACAAAATATTTTATAGGTATTGTATAGCCCTCCTTCTTTTCCTTCGCTTTTTCCCGTGTTCAGACAGGGTCGGCCTCTTTTGTCAGCCCCTCAGCCCTGCACTCAAGCTTTGCTATTTCTTTAGCAAGGGAATTTTCAGGATGGTATATCATCCCTGTTCAAAGTCCCTCAGCCAGACTACCATTGTATACCTACTTTATAATTGAAAATATAATAAACCAGAAAACAATGCAATTCAATGTGTGATGTGACTGATCACCGCAAATCGTCTGGTATAACGTTAGTGTCTAGCCACCATTATAATACCTAAGTAGGTGATGTGACTGATCACCGCAAATCGTCTGGTATAACGTTAGTGTCTAGCCACCATTATAATACCTAAGTATTTCAGACTTCTCTGAGCAAAAAATTGTAGATAAAAAAAAAGTTGACTTTTTTTGATCACAACAGACTGAGACCACTCACTAACGAGCAAAAAAATTGTAGATAAAAAAAAAGTTGACTTTTTTTGATCACAACAGACTGAGACCACTCACTAACCAGTTCTATTCCGGTTTGGTCACAATTCATCCTTTATTCTTCAATATAATAAGGCCGATACATAGGTATGTGAAAGGTACCTACATATTATTGATCTTGAGTCTAGAACTCTAGACATTCTAGCATAATTCTGAATAAATACAATAACATAATGGGATTCACATTTTAATTATGATTTTGATTAGCAGTTGTAATTTTGCAAGTTGTAAACTGCATGCGCTCATTTTAACTTGCACAATATTATTGATAAGATGTATATTGACACTTGAAGTTTAAAATTTATACTTACCTACTTTACTAATATACGAGTACCTATGTGTATAATATTTATTACCTACATAACTTTTAGCTTGGGGGTATGCAAGTGCACTACTAAAATGTATGCCTACAAAGTGCATTGACTTACTTGAACAAAAATCAGTTAAGTGATTGGGACATTAGGAGATCTTGATGTATTCTGTCCAAAGCTTTTTCATATTATGGGAGTGATAGACAAATTAATAGTGCTTATTTATACTGCTCGAATATGACATGAAACTTCCTTTGCTCTAGCAGTAGGCTACTATGTACTAATATCACTTTTTGTCAAATTTTCAAATTATATTATGACATGAAACTTCCTTTGCTCTAGCAGTAGGCTACTATGTACTAATATCACTTTTTGTCAAATTTTCAAATTATATTGAGGACAAAGTTCCATACTTTGTGAAAGGTACCTACATATTATTGATCTTGAGTCTAGAACTCTAGACATTCTAGCATAATTCTGAATAAATACAATAACATAATGGGTCACATTTTAATTATGATTTTGATTAGCAGTTGTAATTTTGCAAGTTGTAAACTGCATGATGCGCTCATTTTAACTTGCACAATATTATTGATAAGATGTATATTGACACTTGAAGTTTAAAATTTATACTTACCTACTTTACTAATATACGAGTACCTATGTGTATATATGATATTTTCATTTTAACTTGCACAATATTATTGATAAGATGTATATTGACACTTGAAGTTTAAAATTTATACTTACCTACTTTACCAATATACGAGTACCTATGTGTATGATATTTATTACCTACATAACTTTTAGCTTGGGGGTATGCAAGTGCACTACTAAAATGTATGCCTACAAAGTGCATTGACTTACTTGAACAAAAATCAATCAAGTGTACTTGCAAAATGACAAAGTTAACGAGACCATAAGTCTTACACATTTCTAAGTTGCAACTTATTTTCAGTCATGTTTAGTTCCAGATTTCCTTGTGAAGTAAATAAACTTAAAACAAGGATTGGGACATTAGGAGATCTTGATGTATTCTGTACAAAGCTTTTTCATATCATATTATGGGAGTGATAAACAAATTAATACGAGTAGTGCTTATTTATACTGCTCGAATCGGACATGAAACTTCCTTTGCTCCAGCAGTAGGCTACTATGTACTAATATCACTTATTGTGGTCAAATTCTCAAATTATATTGAGGACAAAATTCCATACTTCGGTTGAGATTGAACCCACGTCTTCCTGTTTAACAGGAGAACGTTTTGACCACTACACCACCGAGGAGTACATCTGAATAAAGTGCTGGGTGCTGTAGAAATCAGAACTTCAGTCATGTTTAGTTCCAGATTTCCTTGTGAAGTAAATAAACTTAAAACAAGGATTGGGACATTAGGAGATCTTGATGTATTCTGTCCAAAGCTTTTTCATATTATGGGAGTGATAAACAAATTAATAGTGCTTATTTATACTGCTCGAATAGGACATGAAACTTCCTTTGCTCCAGCAGTAGGCTACTATGTACTAATATCACTTATTCTCAAATTATATCGAGGACAAAATTCCATACTTCGGTTGGGATTGAACCCACGTCCTCCTGTTTAACAGGAGAACGTTTTGACCACTACACCACCGAGGAGTACATCTGAATAAACTGCTAGGTGCTGTAGAAATCAGAATACTAACAAGGCTTGGTTAGCTTGGGTTAAAGTGTTTGGAGCCAGCGTACTTAGCTTGGTTGCTATGAGGACAAAATTCCATACTTCGGTTGGGATTGAACCCACGTCCTCCTGTTTAACAGGAGAACGTTTTGACCACTACACCACCGAGGACTACATCTGAATAAAGTGCTGGGTGCTGTAGAAATTACTAACAAGGCTTGGTTAGCTTGGGTTAAAGTGTTTGGAGCCAGCGTACTTAGCTTGGTTGCTAGTGTGTGTGCCTTTTAACCGCTAGGCCACGGGTTCGATTCTCACCCGGGGCATATTTTATCGGTCTCGGAATTACAGATTTTCTCATATCCTATCTTCCTTCTCTCTTCGATTTCGGGACGATAAGACCTTACTCCAGACAGTGGAGGTAGCCTAGAATCTAGATACTACCAGTACTTAGATCATCTATACTACTTTTTACAGTCGGATTTTTTGATAGACATAATCGTAATTGGCTGAGTAGTTTTAAATGCCTTTCCTCATTTTGAATTGGCCCACGCCACGCAGTAGGTACATCTGATATGAGAAGTCTGACCTATGTAGATTGTAGCTGTCTGGTTCAATTTCTTCAATCTTATCGTTTTAAGAACATTTGAAATCCAATTTACGTACCCAGGTACTTGCTCTTTTACGCTCTCTGAGAATTTAGATTAGTTCTTTCTAACATTTCGTTGTAATCGCAATTTTTACACGTCGTATTTTTTTCCTTATATTATCTGCATTTTCAGTAGTATCACAAAATGATCTCATTTCAGCCCCTGTAATATTTTACCCAGTTTGCACGCTCTTTTGACTGAGAAGAGCAGTAACCAGTAACAGACTGATTGATTTTGAACCTTTCATCAATCTCTGTTAAGTGGAGAAAGAAACACCAGAGCTTGTGAAACATAAGACCTTAGCAGTTACAGTTCCCCCTATCAAACTCCTTCTTCTTTCAAGTGTTTAGATGCCTCTTGTACAATATTTGGTTTATTTGCATGGAACCACTCCGAGACAACCTAATGATATGTCACCTAAATTACCATCCACTCGATATAACAGCATAACACATAATGATCAATTGTTCTAACGATATCTCCTTCACACTCACATTATCTACACTTGGGAGCATTCACGTAATGTGTTTAAGCATTGTACTAACACATTCATGATTTTGTAGTGACATAAATTTTGGATCATTTCAGTCGTACACTAGATCAGTAGAACTTGGTTATTATATTGGTAGGCATGAGCATCTACTCTCACATATCTCTCAGATATAACACGAAAGCTTCCTGAATCATTTGAAATGGCTACAGGCAGTTTTGCAACAACATCATCAAAACATGAGCTCCTCAATAATGATGAACTTGTGAAACAACACCATGCAAGGTGAATTAACACCACAAACAAGGATAATAATATTATACTTTTAATGTTTGTGAGATAAGTCTATGTTTATCATGAAAGTGGTATAACAGGTCAGAAATTAGAGGACCTCGCAGTGTTACTCAGAGGGTTAATAAGGTTTTGGTTATTATATTGGTAGGCATGAGCATCTACTCTCACATATCTCTCAGATATAACACGAAAGCTTCCTGAATCATTTGAAATGGCTGCAGGCAGTTTTGCAACAACATCATCAAAACATGAGCTCCTCAATAATGATGAGAAAACAAATTGGTACCTTGCACTTCATAATCCGCAAATAAAATCCACCAATATTAAGCTATCCAGTTGCTATAGAACTCATGTGGAGTTCTATAGGTAGGTGGCTATCTTTTAAACCTGAATTTCCTGTCTCCTGAATGAACAAAACGGAACTAGAATTTAATGTTTTGTTTCTGTTCATCAAGTATTTTTTTTTTCTTTTTTTTTAATGTGCCTTATGGCAGTTGTCTTATGGTTCAGTTTTTTGTACCTACATCAACTCTATGAACAAAACTGTAAAAACACACATGTTGCAGATTTCTATCTTGGCGTCTCTCTAGACATGTTTAGTTGACAGTAGGAAGTTGGAGTTTAATTTCGGTACTCACACATGTTGCAGATTTCTATCTTGGCGTCTCTCTAGACATGTTTAGTTGACAGTAGGAAGTTGGAGTTTAATTTCGGTACTTTAGGTTAGGAGAGTTAACTAACTCATCAGGTGAAAAGTGAGAGCATTGGTGTTTGTTGTGGTCTGTCTGTGCCCTCATAAGAAAATGGACATGAAAAAAGATCTTCTGAACAGATTTAATAATAATAATAAAAATGGACCCAGCTATACTTGTAATTCTAGACCTTATTTGGTCTACTGGTACGCTGGTACGCACTTAGAACTCATCTCCCAAAGGCTAACTTGTGATGATGTTCACTCGGCCCTGACACTAACAAGTGTCTCAGTCCGGTGAAAGGGCCCAGACTGGTTGTTTCGGCCTGAATGACGTAATCTATGATTTACCGACCATTTGATTTTTGGCATCACACGTAAATGGGTAATCTTCTGAATGTCCATCTTGGGCAGCCGCCCAAAGTGATAGTACGTGTAGGCATAGGGTAATAAATAATTTGTAAAGATATCATCTTCTAATCTTGTGACCGCCGTGATTCGTGATGAATTAGCATATTTTAATGATCTTTACCGATGTGTCCGCTGTCCACCCATAAAAAGAAAAATCTCATCAGATGACTCGTCGTCCAGTATATCTATTTTTGTTAAATTAAGCGAGTTTACTTGCCTATAGCCTATAACCTATAACATTCGGTGAATTTATGAGCTTAAAACTGTGCCCTCACAGAGTCGACGGCCGTGGATTGATGTCGACTGAAAACTGAAACCATACGAGTATACTGACTCGACAACATAGATTCACCTTGTCGGTCGATAGCCGTCGATAATGTGTAGATACAGCTTAAAATCCATCTTCGTGTTATTATGTTAGATAACACTGATAATCTGGTAACACTAAAAACGATATAATTATACGAGTACACAAAAGTTAGAATCGTCAAATTCTTTCTGTCCAAATCAGAAAGAATGGTCGGTCGATAGCCGTCGATAATGTGTAGATACAGCTTAAAATCCATCTTCGTGTTATTATGTTAGATAACACTGATAATCTGGTAACGCTAAAAACGATATAATTATACGAGTACACAAAAGTTAGAATCGTCAAATTCTTTCTGTCCAAATCAGAAAGAATATAGATTGTAGGTACTGTCCAAATCAAATTCCTTGCTGAGGTAAACAGGTATATTATTTTCACACAATTAAATTCGGTTTATTTGATACATCCACTAGCCCATAACTTGCTCTGCAAACTGGATTTTTTTTTCGTACTGTCCAAATCAAATTCCTTGCTGAGGTAAACAGGTATATTATTTTCACACAATTAAATTCGGTTTATTTGATACATCCACTAGCAGTTGCCATAACTTGCTCTGCAAACTGGATTTTTTTTTTTTTTTTAGTGGGACTAAGACTATTCAACGGTAAGAATTAGGAAACTAAGGTAAATTCGTTATCAAAATTTTCTCCTATAAGGTACACCGACAACTTATAGCTCATATTAATTTTCGGCAGTTTATGTAATTTCTTCTATTTATCTTGCTGTAGATCTACATTCCAGATTCCACATAATAATATATCTTGTTCTATGAACTCATTTTTCCTCTTTTTTATAGGATCTGGTTCTAGCCAATAGTATTGATGGAAAATCAATTGGGGAAAAAAATTCCTTCCTGACGAGAACCTCTTCATCTTCATACTTATCTAACAAAGACTAAAGGAGTATAGGTACATAACTTTTAATTTTCCACATAATAATATATCTTGTTCTATGAACTCATTTTTCCTCTTTTTTATAGGATCTGGTTCTAGCCAATAGTATTGATGGAAAATATGAGGAAAATCAATTGGGGAAAAAAATTCCTTCCTGACGAGAACCTCTTCATCTTCATACTTATCTAACAAAGACTAAAGGAGTATACATAACTTTTAATTCGTTATGAAATCCATACAGTTCTGAATAACTCAATTCATGTCCGGATCTAGAATTGGAACATTGAGAACGTTGCTAATTTGAATAAAATTGATGTACATGTGTAGAGTGTGTTCTTGGTTCAATTATCCAACATCATTCATGTAAACATTGAGAACGTAGCTAATTTGAATAAAATTGATGTACATGTGTAGAGTGTGTTCTTGGTTCAATTATCCAACATCATTCATGTAAGGCAAATACATTATAAGATTAGTAGCTTGCTGTGTATGATGATATATTATATCGTAATTATAGCATAATACCGTACTAATTATAGGTTTGCACGATCGTACGTACACCATAATTGGCTTCTGATAATTTTCGTACAATTAACATTATGATTGGAACTTAAATGGCAAATCTGATAGCTTGCTGTGTATGATGATATATTATATCGTAATTATAGCATAATACCGTACTAATTATAGGTTTGCACGATCGTACGTACACCATTTTCATTGACTTCTGATAATTTTTGTACAATTAACATTATGATTGGAACTTAAATGGCAAATCTGGGCCAGTTTGTTATTTGTAATTCTGTATCGGTAACATCTCATTTGGTTGGTATTAGGTAACTTCGTGTTCATACGTATGTCTTACATTTTTATGATGTTTTTTTGCGATGACTTTTATGATGGCCTGCAGATGTTTTTCGTATGTTTTTGATTTGAAAAAATAATAATTATGCTAGGCCAATTGATATCACTGCTTGCAATGCTCTACTATTATGCACCTTTCAGTAATCTGGCGTTTATCCCAACATCATAAAAATACTCACAAACATTAGCATTAGACTCTTTATTGGAAATTACTGGCATACTAGATGACAATTGTGTCAACTGGTCCGCATAACCTCAAAAATAAGTACCGTCCTACGTTCGTACTGATCAAGAAAAAAACAGGTCTCATCAACTAATAAAATATTCTTTATTGGAAATTACTGGCATACTAGATGACAATTGTGTCAACTGGTCCGCATAACCTCAAAAATAAGTACCGTCCTACGTTCGTATCAAGAAAAGAAAAAAACAGGTCTCATCAACTAATGAAATATCTTCACAATTTGCTTCATTACAAGAAATAATGATGTACCTAGGTCTTGAACCCTTTGCGAGCATCTTGAAAAGTCAATAAAATCATCTCCTCGTACTCGATAGTAAAATAGGTAGTCATCAATCTAAAAAAAAAAAAAGATGACAATTGTGTCAACTGGTCCGCATAACCTCAAAAATAAGTACCGTCCTACGTTCGTACTGATCAAGAAAAAAACAGGTCTCATAAACTAATGAAATATCTTCACAATTTGCTTCATTACAAGAAATAATGATGTACCTAGGTCTTGAACCCTTTGCGAGCATCTTGAAAAGTCAATAAAATCATCTCCTCGTACTCGATAGTAAAATAGGTAGTCATCAATCTGAAAAAAAAAAAAAATAATAATAATAACTTTAATCCTACCAAGAAATAATGATGTACCTAGGTCTTGAACCCTTTGCGAGCATCTTGAAAAGTCAATAAAATCATCTCCTCGTACTCGATAGTAAAAAAGGTAGTCATCAATCTGAAAAAAAAAATAATAATAATAATAACTTTAATCCTATTAGCACTCGCTGTAGGTCAGTAATCGAGTGATCATAGTATCGATAATTAGAATAATATTGAATCTGATCCAAAATTAAACTGGTTTATGTGATGATCTCAGTGCATCGTATTTTGAAGATAATAAGTAGACATAAGGTAAAAGAGATCAAGTGAATAAACGTAATGTTGGAAAGGGTTTATTTTACCTACTAACTACTAGTTTAGTGCATTGTAGACCTCATTCAGGAAAAGGACTCCCAATCAGGAAAAAATCCTTAGTATCGATAATTAGAATAATATTGAATCTGATCCAAAATTAAACTGGTTTATGTGATGATCTCAGTGCATCGTATTTTGAAGATAAGTAGACATAAGGTAAAAGAGATCAAGTGAATAAACGTAATGTTGGAAAGGGTTTATTTTACCTACTAAGTAACTACTAGTTTAGTGCATTGTAGACCTCATTCAGGAAAAGGACTCCCAATCAGGAAAAAATCCCTTGTGTCTTCTACATATTTCAGCAAAATCGGATTAAACGGTTATCGCGCACAGAGATGGACAAGAAAACAGAATACAACTTAAACGCAAAATCTGCTTGTTAAAACTTTTTACGTTAAACGTTAAAACTAGACCTTCGTTCAATCAGTGAAGTACTAAAGTACTCTCAAGCGTCAATACATTTTTTGCGTCACCATAAAGCTCTCACGGGTAAGTTTCGGTCAACGGCCTGCATTTCGAAATAAAGTTGCAAATACAGTGGAACCTCGATAAGAAATAATTCAAGGGAAAAGACCAAAGTTATTTCTTATCGAGGTTTATTTACTATCGAGTTTTATTTCTTATCGAGGGGTTTGCCTAAAAAATTATTTACTATCGAGGTTTTCTAGAAACACAAATAAGGAACAGAACACTTCTAAAGAGATACATTACTAAATTAAAATGGAGATCATTTTCTTTTTTAGATAACATACATAGGTACTCGTATGTATTGTAATGTGGTTAGGTTTTGGCATACGCTACTCCATCATAGCAAAATAATCGTTTATTTTTGTTTGTTTCATAGAGTTCTGTTGATTCTTATCGATGATATTAAATGTTCAAGAGAAGCCAAAGCTGAAAAAGCTGTCTCATTCATATCAACAAATGCACGAATGGTATCAATGGAAGATCTAAGTTGCACGATTACATAAGACCTTAGCAGTTACAGTTCCCCCTATCAAACTCCTTCTTCTTTCAAGTGTTTAGATGCCTCTTGTACAATATTTGGTTTATTTACATGGAACCACTCCGAGACAACCTAATGATATGTCACCGAAATTACCATCCACTCGATATAACAGCATAACACATAATGATCAGAATCTAACACATCGTATATTGTCATTGTAATAGTAGCTGGTAGCCCAATTAACCCAGTTTATGACTGTGAGTTCTGTAAGTGTTTATAATAGTGTTTATAATATACATCATATTATGATTGATGAGCCCGACTAGGTTTTGTATTCCCTTTGATGTTGATATGTGTATTCTTAGTTGTTGCCTCATTTGTCATGGGTATATGTTCTCCATATATATCATATTTATTAGATCTCCATTATCTATCAGTAATTCAGTATCCATGACTGTAACAGCCTACTCCATGTATTGGATGCATCCTTTGTGTGAGGATAATATTTCATTTTTACAAAAGCTGCACGGGAAAACAATTTATGCGCAGCATTTTAGATATGAGCCTCTAGCCTCTAGTCTTCCAGATGCCTTCTACCATACATATTGTATTGTATGAATATATAACTTGGATAAGAAGGGGGAAAAACTAAACAATGCAGAATATGTAGATCTTACAAAGCTTCCACAATACCGGTGATTTGTGTTATTAGACTCAATAACTTCCTATGTACCTATTCGTTTACCTATCATAATACAGGGAAATTGCTACATCAGAAGAAAACAATAGGTATTCATTTGTTAAACTGCATTTACGAGAAATTATTTGGATTAAAACAAAATAATTATGCGCCATTTATCTATTCTAAATGTAGGACATTAAAAAAGCAGTAAACTCTCCATTATCTATCAGTAATTCAGTATCCATGACTGTAACAGCCTACTCCATGTATTGGATGCATCCTTTGTGTGAGGATAATATTTTATTTTTACAAAAGCTGCACGGGAAAACAATTTATGCGCAGCATTTTAGATATGAGCCTCTAGCTTCTAGTCTTCCAGATGCCTTCTACCATACATATTGTATTGTATGAATATATATCTTGGATAAGAAGGGGGGAAAACTAAACAATGCAGAATATGTAGATCTTACAAAGCTTCCACAATACCGGTGATTTGTGTTATTAGACTCAATAACTTCCTATGTACCTATTCGTTTACCTATCATAATACAGCTAAGAGATCAATCACAATGAAAGCTACCCTAATGATCTTTGATAATAAATAATTGATATCGAATATCATGTGCTAATACTATAATAATACTCTTTGTACTATCATTGATTATGACAAACATGTTATTTACCCTTCATTATAGAATACAGGTGGTCATTTATAAATGTTGTATTACATTATGTACGTACAATATTATGTAATGAGGTGACTGAAATTTAAATGCCAGTTATTAATTGATATCGAATATCATGTGCTAATACTATAATAATACTCTTTGTACTATCATTGATTATGACAAACATGTTATTTACCCTTCATTACAGAAGTACAGGTGGTCATTTATAACTGCTGTATTACATTAATGTACGTACAATATTATGTAATGAGGTGACTGAAATTTAAATGCCAGTTATTGCTTCAAATTGATGACATTTTGGAACTGTGTATAACTGAAGGAGCTCTCCTATTCCTGTATGAATGTAGATACCATTATTGTACCACACCAGTTTTCAATATTTGTAGACCTACCCTTCTTGCTGAAATAACAATTCACTTGCGAGACATATCCACCTATAGATATTATGCGTTAAGTTGTAAATACCAATGAATGAAACACAAACTCTCGTTATTCATTAGCTGATTGCTGTCTCTGGAAATTGTAGATACCATTATTGTACCACACCAGTTTTCAATATTTGTAGACCTACCCTTCTTGCTGAAATAACAATTCACTTGCGAGACATATTCACCTATAGATATTATGCGTTAGGTTGTAAATACCAATGAATGAATATCACTTTCATCATGTAGGTTTAACAGGACACAAACTATCGTTATTCATTAGCTGATTGCTGTCTCTGGTAATTTGATAAGAATGATCTATAAATGTATTTGATACAGGAAGCTCTACGAACTACGAAGCTTTCATTCAGTTCTTTCATACCAAGCTCTCTAGCCTACAACTTGATTACATAAGGACAAATATATATTTCGGCTTGAAGTAATAATATTACGGGAATAGGTGTGCTTTTTAGTTTTTAGTCTTCAGAAACAGCACGCTATACCTGTTGAAATCTTCTACATTACTTACTATACCATATTCTAACAGGAAGCTCTACGAACTACGAAGCTTTCATCCAGTTCTTTCATACCAAGCTCTCTAGCCTACAACTTGATTACATAAGGACAAATATTTATTTCGGCTTGAAGTAATAATATTACGGGAATAGGTGTGCTTTTTAGTTTTTAGTCTTCAGAAACAGCACGCTATACCTGTTGAAATCTTCTACATTACTTACTATACCATATTCTAATCAGATGCTACGTAGGTATAAATTACATTTGAATGAAAACGATTCCAAGCTCTAACTGCTGATAGCTTACGGACTTGTGGCTTTGATAACTGGAATTGACTTTTTTGTAAATCTCTCTTTGATAGTTCACTTTCTTCTCTTATAATAACTACATCATCGGCATGTTTATCATAAGAGTTGGGTGTATTACCGCGCTGCTATTGTTTGACCTTTATTTCTTCTTTGGTGTGGGTTGGGTGTCTGTTTTGTATTGTTTTAGAAACTGGTTCATCTCTTCGTTTGATATCTCTCATAACGTTTATGAAAATAATATAAAAATTTGATTCTTTCTTTTTTAGTGGGACTAAGACTATTCAACGGTAAGAATTAGGAAACTAAGGTAAATTCGTTATCAAAATTTTCTCCTATAAGGTAAGTACACCGACAACTTATAGCTCATATTAGTTTTCGGCAGAAATTTGATTCGTACTATAACAGGGACTTCTAACTTCCATGAGTGTAGGGGCCGCACGCGAGTCGGCCTTTACTTCGAGGATCGCAGGGGAGAGGAGTGTTTTGTGGCTAACCTTAATTTTTAACTTCCTTTAAAGGCATACTAATTTGATTCGTACTATAACAGGAACTTCTAACTTCCATGAGTGTAGGGGCCGCACGCGAGTCGGCCTTTACTTCGAGGATCGCAGGGAAGAGGAGTGTTTTGTGGCTAACCTTAATTTTTAACTTCCTTTAAAGGCATACTTTCGTACCACTTGGACTCATTTTAAGCAATGCTCGTACAATTTTGGAGAAGGCATACTTTCGTACCACTTGGACTCATTTCAAGCAATGCTCGTACAATTTTGGAGTACCTATACCTATAGCATTACGCTATTGATCACACTAAATGATCTGCAAACATACACACATGAGGCATCTTCAAATCAGGTATTATGTTTATTTGTCTAGTATTGTAGACATGAGATTTCCTATGTTCTATTTATTTATCTCATTATTGTAGATCTATCTACTATAATTAGCTATTAGGCGGTGCCATACGCATTATCTAATCCGTATTTATCCATGTATGTAACCCATCCTATATCCTCACATTGTTTGAATGTATGATTGGCAGGCATTGTTTTGTTTACACTAGCTATTTGTTGGGTGTTTTTTCGACAAAAGAAAGTTTCACACTTCCTCATTCTACAAGAAAGCAGATTGTGAAGAGTTTTCACTAGCTATTTGTTGGGTGTTTTTTCGACAAAAGAAAGTTTCACACTTCCTCATTCTACAAGAAAGCAGATTGTGAAGAGTTTTCTGTGTGTTTGTTCACCTCAATATCGAATACGGTATTATAATTTATAATCATTACAGAAGATTTTGTAGTTTGAATCATAGATAGATTCGGAGATTCTATGTACAATTTTTTTTATAGGTATTGTATAGCCCTCCTTCTTTTCCTTCGCTTTTTCCCGTGTTCAGACGGGGTCGGCCTCTTTTGTCAGCCTCTCAGCCCTGCACTCAACGTAGTTTGAATCATAGATAGATTCGGAGATTCTATGTACAAAATATTTTATAGGTATTGTATAGCCCTCCTTCTTTTCCTTCGCTTTTTCCCGTGTTCAGACGGGGTCGGCCTCTTTTGTCAGCCTCTCAGCCCTGCACTCAACCTTTGCTATTTCTTTAGCAAGGGAATTTTCAGGATGGTATATCATCCCTGTTCAAAGTCCCTCAGCCAGACTACCATTGTATACCTACTTTATAAGATTTATTATTGAAAATATAATAAACCAGAAAACAATTCAATTCAATGTGTGATGTGACTGATGTGTGATCACCGCAAATCGTCTGGTATAACGTTAGTGTCTAGCTGTCTAGCCACCATTATAATACCTACTTCAGACTTCTCTGAGCAAAAAATTGTAGATAAAAAAAAAAGTTGACTTTTTTTGATCACAACAGACTGAGACCACTCACTAACCAGTTCTTCAAGAATGGTAAGAGTACTGTTACCTGTGTCTTTTAGATTTTTTTGGTACTTATTTATTTAGCTTTTAATGTAGTCAAATACTCTGCACGTCTACAGACTAATATCTTGAATTAAATTAAGGTTCCCCAGGTAAACCATCCTCTAATTTATTGTTCCAACTAATTAAATTAGGTACTCTTCTTAAATCAAGTAGTTTTTTCCGAGGAATTAGATTTTGCCTCAAGGAAGGATTGACATTCAGCAAGCTTACTTGCTTATGTCACCAAGTAGCCAAAATGCAAATGTTGGTGAAATTGTCCAAGATTATGTGAGGAGATAAAGCGATTTTCTAAATGAATTGGTTTTTGCCGAGAGATTAGGTTTTGCCTCAAGGATGGGTTGACATTCAGCAAGCTTACTTGCTTATGTCACCAAGTAGCCAAAATGCAAATGTTGGTGAAATTGTCCAAAATTATGTGAGAGAGATAAAGCGATTTTCACACGAGATAACGAGTGATAAGATGATTTGCCCAAGGGGTCTTTCTTTGGTCAAACCTGTTGGTTTTAATCATGATGATACCTTTCAGTTTGGTGCTTTCATCCAGTTGGTACATACTCACATAGATTGGTATTGGTGTACATTTATGTAAGCCCAATCCAGAGTTGATATAATGGAAATAATCGCGTTTCAGTTTGGTGCTTTCATCCAGTTGGTACATACTCACATAGATTGGTATTGGTGTACATTTATGTAAGTCCAATCCAGAGTTGATAATCGTAACTGACCTATCACTATCACTTTGGACTAAGCATCATATTATTTAATGCTTTACCAAAGATACATCTTAATGCTTGTCAGATAAGTTACAGTGTAGATCTTTCAGTTTGGTGCTTTCATCCAGTTGGTACATACTCACATAGATTGGTATTGGTGTACATTTATGTAAGTCCAATCCAGAGTTGATATAATGGAAATAATCGTAACTGACCTATCACTATCACTTTGGACTAAGCATCATATTATTTAATGCTTTACCAAAGATACATCTTAATGCTTGTCAGATAAGTTACAGTGTAGATAATAATTATGCTATAGTTGAATGTATGTTAGGCCACGGGTTCGATTCTCACCCGGAGCATATTTTATCGGTCTCGGAATTACAGATTTTCTCATATCCTATCTTCCTTCTCTCTTCGATTTCGGGACGATAAGACCTTAGCAGTTACAGTTCCCCCTATCAAACTCCTTCTTCTTTCAAGTGTTTAGATGCCTCTTGTACAATATTTGGTTTATTTACATGGAACCACTCCGAGACAACCTAATGATATGTCACCGAAATTACCATCCACTCGATATAACAGCATAACACATAATGATCAGTTGTTCTAACGATATCTCCTTCACACTCACATTATCTACACTTGGGAGCATTCACGTAATGTGTTTAAGCATTGTACTAACACATTCATGATTTTGTAGTGACATAAATTTTGGATCATTTCAGTCGTACACTAGATCAGTAGAACGTGGAAATCGAAGTGTCTTGCTTGATTATAATCAGAGTAGATGATTGTGTCCGAATTTTGGCACTCAGTGCTGTAGATACACGATAATATAGAATAGAATATACCTTGTTTATCTTGCCCGAAATGGAATGAAAAGTTCTTTTACCCCAGCAGTTCTCAGTAGAACGTGGAAATCGAAGTGTCTTGCTTGATTATAATCAGAGTAGATGATTGTGTCCGAATTTTGGCACTCAGTGCTGTAGATGCACGATAATATAGAATAGAATATACCTTGTTTATCTTGCCCGAAATGGAATGAAAAGTTCTTTTACCCCAGCACAATAAGTGCAATGAGAAACTTGAAACTTCTTACTTTTACTTATGTGAGTGTAACATAATGCACTAGAAATTATGTAGGTATGCTATCTTTCGTGATCAGATATTGTTAGTCAAGGACTACACTGGATATCCTGATGATTATACTTTTTTTCTAAAACGATAGCAATAGTTATAGGTCCGAGAGCGTCGAGAGCCCATTTACAGTCAATACTTCATGTACCTAGTCACATAAAAATTGATTTTTTTTTTTTTTGAAAATTTTTCTAAGTCCGAAGTTTGAAGCAAAATTTTCCATCTTAAAATACTCCCCGTGTAATAAGGAATCATAATAATAGAAAGTAAAAAGTGCAACATTGACTTTGGTTGATATCTGGGTGAGTGACTGTCCGATTTTTACCAAATTGTTACAGTCGCGTCCTTGGACCATACCGGGATAGCATACCAAATTTCATCGCTCTACGACCAACCGTTCTTGAGAATCTTGAGATATTTTGTATACAACCTTTTCCCATTGAAACCTGTGGTACATACGTACATCTGTACAGACCATGGGCTAAAAATCACTTTTTTGACATCAGGGGATCCCAAAACGGATATTTCCAACCATTTGCCGATTTTAAAAATTTGGACCGCTTTAAGGTATTATAAAATGTTCTGTTGTTTTCCATTTCCAGGAGTGAATAAAATCTACATTTTCATTTGGCATTATGAGAGCATCTTTCTGACCCCTCACGAAGATTCAATCAATCAATGTATTTATTGTATTTCAATTTTTACAAATTCGACACTGGTGACAAAATGATTTCCCTGAATATCACCATAACCAATGAGAGGATATACATACAATGTACATTATACATACATAATTATTATACATTATATTGTCCTCACGTGCAAGATAAATACATTGCTTCTTATATTGGTCACATAATAGTGTGTAGTTTTTGGTCAAATCAGTAATTTGGTACCTGCGCCCTGCGCCTAGTTAACGAAAAATTGGAAAATTACCTACGGGCCATTAAAAAATTACCTGCCTGTACTCCTTTTGTCGTTTAGGAATAACCTATATTTGGGGTATCTATTTACCGGTAGTTCAGGCCAAATTATAGTTTGTGCTTTAGATTGGCTGTCGAATCAAAATGTTATGTGGTACCCATCAAATGGTGTAACATGTTATCCTAGACTTCCTAGAGGACATATTGTACAAGAATAGGTAAGAAGGCACCAACATATTTACATAGATGGCAAATGACTCCTTTTCTAGAATGTTAAACTTTATCAGTTGTGTAGTAGGTACAAGTATCTATTTACCGGTAGTTCAGGCCAAATTATAGTTTGTGCTTTAGATTGGCTGTCGAATCAAGGCATACTTTCGTACCACTTGGACTCATTTCAAGCAATGCTCGTACAATTTTGGAGTACCTATACCTATAGCATTACGCTATTGATGACACTAAATGATCTGCAAACATACACACATGAGACTCTGGAAATACGAGTATGTATTTGATAAGAATGATCTATAAATTATCTTGGAAAAGGTGAGTCGTTACGAATCCTTCAAGAATGGTAAAGAGTACTTGTACTTTTTTTGTATCCTATGTCTCGTAGATTTTTTTAGAACTTATTTAGCTTTTAATTTGGCCAAATACTCTGCACGTCTACAGACTACTGCTACTGTATCTTGAATTAAATTAAGGGTTCCCAATGTATAAAATCGTCCCTTAATTTATTGTTCCAACTAATTAAATTAAGTACTCTTCACAGACTACTGCTACTGTATCTTGAATTAAATTAAGGGTTCCCAATGTATAAAACCGTCCTTTAATTTATTGTTCCAACTAAACAGACTACTGCTACTGTATCTTGAATTAAATTAAGGGTTCCCAATGTATAAAACCGTCCTTTAATTTATTGTTCCAACTAATTAAATTAAGTACTCTTCTTAAATGAATTGCCTTTCCTCATTTTGACTTGGCTCACGCCACGCAGTAGGTACATCTGATATGAGAAGTCTGACCTATGTAGATTGTAGCTGTCTGGTTCAATTTCTTCCATCGTTTTAAGAACATTGGAAATCCAATTTACGTACCCAGGTACTTGCTCTTTTAGTTAGATTAGTTCTTTCTAATCTCCAACATTTCGTTGTAATCGCAATTTTTACACGTCGTTATTTTTTCCTTATATTATCTTACTTGGCATTTTCAGTATCACAATATGATCTTATTTCAGCCCCAGTAATATTTTACCCAGTTTGCACACTCTTTTGACTGAGAAGAGCAGTAACAGACCGATTGATTTTGAACCTTTCATCAATTTCTGTTAAGTGGAGAAAGAAACACCAGAGCTTGTGAAATAACACCATGCAAGGTGAATTAACACCACAAACAAGGATAATAATATTATACTTTTAATGTTTGTGAGATAAGTCTATGTTTATCATGAAAGTGGTATAACAGGTCAGAAATTAGAGGACCTCGCAGTGTTACTCAGAGGGTTAATAAGGTTTTGGTTATTATATTGGTAGGCATGAGCATCTACTCTCACATATCTCTCAGATATAACACGAAAGCTTCCTGAATCATTTGAAATGGCTACAGGCAGTTTTGCAACAACATCATCAAAACATGAGCTCCTCAATAATGATGAAATTAGACCATCATGCATTATGATAACTATATTAATAATACACTTACGATCATACGAAGGATAATTATTTTGTGCTATATACGTGAGTTTATACGCATAACATGTGTAGATATAGTTAAGCCATCTCCATTCATTGATGATTATTGATTATAAAGTCATCCCCAGAAACTCCCTTTAAACATGGGTTGCTTACCTTTTCTTCAGAGGAAGTTGACGCAGAAGGACTTGTAGTAGATTCAACCTCTACACTTGTTGTTCCTACGGTCACTTCAAAACTTGAATGAATCACTGACACAAAAATTACAACTGCCTGGAAAACAGAAGGAAACGGTGGAATTAATAATTCAGATGAGATTTGCCCATTTGATTTGATTTGATTCAGGTGGATTTGCCCCATTTAGCACGGAATACATATTTTTGTATGTACTCTATGAATGGTGGTACCTACATCTCAACAAAAATAGACGGGACATTCTGTCAAAGTTAAAATGTACAGACCATGGGCTAAAAATCACTTTTTTGACATCAGGGGATCCCAAAATGGATATTTCCAACCATTTGCCGATTTTAAAAATTTGGACCGATTGCAATACTTTCATTACTAGTATAACTCGCTATACTGTAGTAATAGAAAGTAAAAAGATGAGATAAGTGGTGCATTTAGCACATCCATCATAGTATGTACCTATTGTGTAGTTGGCACATCCACTAATTCCACTAAGTATTATAGAAAAATTGATTTAAAAATAACTAAGTACAGGGTGTTTGGAAAATATTGGATCTCCTCGAATTACGTTTAGCAGGGTTTACTTTGCATGTTACAATTTATAAATATATGTACGTGGTTATTGCATAAAGAGGCTCCTGAAATTTTGGTTACATTTTTGATGATCTTAGATTGGTGAGAGTGCCAATAAAAATTTCAGGAATCGGACAACATCTTACCGATTTTTATGGTTCAAAAATACATGTCCATTTCTCTCGTTGTAAAATAAGTCGGGTAAGATTCACAAACGATTTAATATCTGATAAGTGGTATTGAGAGTTTATGTTATGCCGAACCATCCTGATAGCTTGGGTAATAAAATGAAACTGGATTCGGAATCTGCCTGAATCGATGCAATGCAAATCTATGAACTATTTCTATTGGAATATGCTGAATATTGTGAAGTTTTTTCCTCCTTTCCACTTGTGAAAATTTCAACTGTTTACGGTTACGCTAGCAATTTGGTATTCCACCTCGTGTTTTCCTCTGATGTAAACCAGCTCCCCCATAAGCCTGTGTACAGGAACGTCTGGACGGCTGATACAAAATTAATTTCAAATGCATTTAACAAGCTGACATCAGGGGATCCCAAAATGGATATTTCCAACCATTTGCCGATTTTAAAAATTTGGACCGATTGCAATACTTTCATTACTAGTATAACTCGCTATACTGTAGTAATAGAAAGTAAAAAGATGAGATAAGTGGTGCATTTAGCACATCCATCATAGTATGTACCTATTGTGTAGTTGGCACATCCACTAATTCCACTAAGTATTATAGAAAAATTGATTTAAAAATAACTAAGTACAGGGTGTTTGGAAAATATTGGATCTCCTCGAATTACGTTTAGCAGGGTTTACTTTGCATGTTACAATTTATAAATATATGTACGTGGTTATTGCATAAAGAGGCTCCTGAAATTTTGGTTACATTTTTGATGATCTTAGATTGGTGAGAGTGCCAATAAAAATTTCAGGAATCGGACAACATCTTACCGATTTTTATGGTTCAAAAATACATGTCCATTTCTCTCGTTGTAAAATAAGTCGGGTAAGATTCACAAACGATTTAATATCTGATAAGTGGTATTGAGAGTTTATGTTATGCCGAACCATCCTGATAGCTTGGGTAATAAAATGAAACTGGATTCGGAATCTGCCTGAATCGATGCAATGCAAATCTATGAACTATTTCTATTGGAATATGCTGAATATTGTGAAGTTTTTTCCTCCTTTCCACTTGTGAAAATTTCAACTAATGCAAATCTATGAACTATTTCTATTGGAATATGCTGAATATTGTGAAGTTTTTTCCTCCTTTCCACTTGTGAAAATTTCAACTGTTTACGGTTACGCTAGCAATTTGGTATTCCACCTCGTGTTTTCCTCTGATGTAAACCAGCTCCCCCATAAGCCTGTGTACAGGAACGTCTGGACGGCTGATACAAAATTAATTTCAAATGCATTTAATGATAACTATATTAATAATACACTTACGATCATACGAAGGATAATTATTTTGTGCTATATACGTGAGTTTATACGCATAACATGTGTGATAACTATATTAATAATACACTTACGATCATACGAAGGATAATTATTTTGTGCTATATACGTGAGTTTATACGCATAACATGTGTAGATATAGTTAAGCCATCTCCATTCATTGATGATTATTGATTATAAAGTCATCCCCAGAAACTCCCTTTAAACATGGGTTGCTTACCTTTTCTTCAGAGGAAGTTGACGCAGAAGGACTTGTAGTAGATTCAACCTCTGCACTTGTTGTTCCTACGGTCACTTCAAAACTTGAATGAATCACTGACACAAAAATTACAACTGCCTGGAAAACAGAAGGAAACGGTGGAATTATTAATTCAGATGAGATTTGCCCATTTGATTTGATTTGATTCAGCTGGATTTGCCCCATTTAGCACGGAATACATATTTTTGTATGTACTCTATGAATGGTGGTACCTGGATACACGATAATATAGAATAGAATATACCTTGTTTATCCTGCCCGAAATGGAATGAAAAGTTCTTTTACCCCAGCAGTCTAAACATGTCTCGTATATTTGATCGGATATCTAATAATCGGAGGACAATAAGTGCAATGAGAAACTTCTTACTTTTACTTATGTGAGTGTAACATAATGCACTAGAAATTATGTAGTTATGCTATCTTTCGTGATCAGATATTGTTAGTCAAGGACTACACTGGATATCCTGATGATTATACTTTTTTTTCTAAAACGATAGCAATAGTTATAGGTCCGAGAGCGTCGAGAGCCCATTTACAGTCAATACTTCATGTATGTATCTAGTCACATTTGGGCATTTTAAGGTATTATAAAATGTTCTGTTGTTTTCCATTTCCAGGAGTGAATAAAATCTACATTTTCATTTGGCATTATGAGAGCATCTTTTTGACCCCTCACGAAGATTCAATCAATCAATTTATTTATTGTAAGTATTTCAATTTTGACTAATTCGACACTGGTGACAAAATAATTTCCCTGAATATCACCATAACCATAATGAGAGGATATACATACAATATACATACATATTATAATGTCCTCACGTGCAAGATAAATACATTGGTTCCTATATTGGCCACATAATAGTGTGTAGTTTTTGGTCAAATCGGTAATTTGGTACCTGCACCTAGTTAACGAAAAATTGGAAAATTACCTACGGGCCATTGAAAAATTACCTGCCTGTACTCCTTTTGTCGTTTAGGAATAACCTATATTTGGGGTATATCTATTTACTGGTAGTTCAGGCTAAATTATAGTTTGTGCTTTAGATTGGCTGTCGAATAAAAATGTTATGTGGTACCCATCAAATTGTGTAACATGTTATCTTAGACTTCCTAGAAGACATGTTGTACAAGAATAGGTAAGAAGGCACCAACATATTTACATAGATGGCAAATGACTCCTTTTCTAGAATGTCAATCTTTATCAGTTGTGTGTCGATAGGTAAACAGATATGTATTTGCATTTATATTGGACTTAATTAAATTAAGCATTGAGTAGGTACACATCTTTTATGCTTCCAATAGCAAGTCTTGTTGACTTATGATTTACATCTACGTTTAGTATTATTATATCTTCTCATTGAAGGTTCCCACGTCAATTCAAATTTCAGAAAAAAGGAACGAGATCATCCAACCTTCTACGATCAATAGGTATAGGTAATATCTTATACGAATACGACACGATCCCACAGCGTTCTTTCCAATCACTCCACAACTTCCGTCAGGGTTAAAGAAAGTACCATATGTATTTGCATTTATATTGGACTTAATTAAATTAAGCTTTGAGTACACATCTTTTATGCTTCCAATAGCAAGTCTTGTTGACTTATGATCTACATCTACGTTTAGTATTATTATATCTTCTCATTGAAGGTTCCCATGGCAATTCAAATTTCAGAAAAAAGGAACGTAATCATCCAACCTTCTACGATCAATAGGTATAGGTAATATCTTGATATGTATTTGCATTTATATTGGACTTAATTAAATTAAGCTTTGAGTACACATCTTTTATGCTTCCAATAGCAAGTCTTGTTGACTTACGATCTACATCTACGTTTAGTATTATTATATCTTCTCATTGAAGGTTCCCACGTCAATTCAAATTTCAGAAAAAAGGAACGAAATCATCCAACCTTCTACGCTCAATAGGTATAGGTAATATCTTATACGACACGATCCCACCGCGTTCTTTCCAATCACTCCACAACTTCCGTCAGGGTTAAAGAAAGTACCTGTGTTCAATCAGTCTTTGATAAATCGAAAACGACCAAAATTAATTGAATTATTGAGACCCGTAGCAAATTTGACTCGGATCTTGTTGTGGTCCTGAGATATATTGGGTAGGTTCCTGATAATAAGGTCTGAGAACCTGTTTCCATAATCAATATACCATAAGAGTCATTAAGCTGTAACCATGGTCGTCAAAGCCTGTTAGGATATTACGTTGATATTCATGAGATCAGTGTTAATTATATTATCATCAGAACATTATACGAGGTGCTACCTAATGTTGAAGATGGTAAGTGAGGTTTTATCTTAATTGTGATCAAGATTTAGTTCATCACACAGTCCGTCCATCAAGTTCTGGTGAAACTTTTGGCACTGAGCGAAATTCCTCTTTTGAATTGATTAGTGACTTGCACTAATACTTGGGGTCTTGGGGTGCAAACCTTTCAAAGAGGTTCTATTTGAAGGATAATCCTCTCTAAGCATCCCTGATCAAGTGTAGATAAGCATCCTAGCTTGTATACTTTTGAAGACCAAAATGACCATTAAAGGTAATATTTTTTACTCTCCTTTTCAATTAAATCGTAAATGTAAAACACTGGCTTTAAAACTCACAGACGAGTAACATCTTCATTTTGCTAAAGAGGTATAATAGGTAGTCGGGTCACGTGAGGTTTTATCTTAATTGTGATCAAGATTTAGTTCATCACACAGTCCGTCCATCAAGTTCTGGTGAAACTTTTGGCACTGAGCGAAATTCCTCTTTTGAATTGATTAGTGACTTGCACTAATGCTTGGGGTGCAAACCTTTCAAAGGGGTTCTATTTGAAGGATAATCCTCTCTAAGCATCCCTGATCAAGTGTAGATAAGCACAAGAAAAATTATGTCAGTGTAAGTAAGTAATATAAAGTTCACGTGACTGTCAAATTGTCAATCCGATATCTTCTATTGATACACGATAATATAGAATAGAATATACCTTGTTTATCCTGCCCGAAATGGAATGAAAAGTTCTTTTACCCCAGCAGTCTAAACATGGTCTCGTATATTTGATCGGATACCTAATAATCGGAGGACAATAAGTGCAATGAGAAACTTGAAACTTCTTACTTTTACTTATGTGAGTGTAACATAATGCACTAGAAATTATGTAGGTATGCCATCTTTCGTGATCAGATATTGTTAGTCAAGAAAATCTAACACATCGTATATTGTCATTGTAATAGTAGCTGGTAGCCCAATTAACCCAGTTTATGACTGTGAGTTCTGTAAGTGTTTATATATGATTGATGAGCCCGACTAGGTTTTGTATTCCCTTTGATGTTGATATGTGTATTCTTAGTTGTTGCCTCATTTGTCATGGGCTAGTCACATTTGGGCATTTTAAGGTATTATAAAATGTTCTGTTGTTTTCCATTTCCAGGAGTGAATAAAATCTACATTTTCATTTGGCATTATATGCTTCCAATAGCAAGTCTTGTTGACTTACGATCTACATCTACGTTTAGTATTATTATATCTTCTCATTGAAGGTTCCCATGGCAATTCAAATTTCAGAAAAAAGGAACGTAATCATCCAACCTTCTACGATCAATAGGTATAGGTAATATCTTATACGAATACGACACGATCCCACAGCGTTCTTTCCAATCACTCCACAACTTCCGTCAGGGTTAAAGAAAGTACCTGTGTTCAATCAGTCTTTGATAAATCGAAAACGACCAAAATTAATTGAATTATTGAGACCCGTAGCAAATTTGACTCGGATCTTGTTGTGGTCCTGAGATATATTGGGTAGGTTCCTGATAATAAGGTCTGAGAACCTGTTTCCATAATCAATATACCATAAGAGTCATTAAGCTGTAACCATGGCCGTCAAAGCCTGTTAGGATATTACGTTGATATTCATGAGATCAGTGTTTATTATATTATCATCAGAACTTATCATCAGAACATTATACGAGGTGCTACCTAATGTTGAAGATGGTCATTAAGCTGTAACCATGGCCGTCAAAGCCTGTTAGGATATTACGTTGATATTCATGAGATCAGTGTTTATTATATTATCATCAGAACATTATACGAGGTGCTACCTAATGTTGAAGAAGTGAGGTTTTATCTTAATTGTCATCAAGATTTAATTCATCACACAGTCCATGAAGATGGTAAGTGAGGTTTTATCTTAATTGTCATCAAGATTTAATTCATCACACAGTCCGTCCATCAAGTTCTGGTGAAACTTTTGGCACTGAGCGAAATTCCTCTTTTGAACTGATTAGTGACTTGCACTAATACTTGGGGTGCAAACCTTTCAAAGGGGTTCTATTTGAAGGATAATCCTCTCTAAGCATCCCTGATCAAGTGTAGTGTAGATCAAGTGTAAAAATTATGTCAGTATAAGTAATATAAAGTTCACGTGACTGTCAAATTGTCAATCCGATATCTTCTATTGCATTATTATTCGCTTCAAAAGGACCTAGGTATGAACTCGTATACCAAAGTACAGATTACAGTAGGTGTTGTCGGGTCACTTTTAATGATTGATGGATGAGTTAGAAAGCTGGGTGTTCTATAAAGATGACAAATTAAAGCCTACTAAATGATCATCTCACGAGCTTTGCAGTCATAAAATAATGCTAAATCTGAGATTAAGATATTAAAAATCTTTCTGCTCAATACTAATGAGAAATTCTGTCACGATTCTGATGGCCATTTCAGTCTCTATTAGAGATTTTCTTCAGTCATAAAATAATGCTAAATCTGAGATTAAGATATTAAAAATCTTTCTGCTCAATACTAATGAGAAATTCTGTCACGATTCTGATGCCCATTTCAGTCTCTATTAGAGATTTTCTCCGTCGCTTCCATCGATCGCTTGTGCTCAAAGAAATCAAACCACAGAAGCATTCCTTGTAGGCTCCGATATCTTCTATTGCATTATTATTCGCTTCAAAAGGACCTAGGTATGAACTCGTATACCAAAGTACAGATTACAGTAGGTGTTTACCAGATTTTCTTCGTCGCTTCCATCGATCGCTTGTGCTCAAAGAAATCACACCACAGAAGCATTCCTTGTAGGTATTTCAGTCTCTATTAGAGATTTTCTCCGTCGCTTCCATCGATCGCTTGTGCTCAAAGAAATCACACCACAGAAGCATTCCTTGTAGGCACGATACCTTCAAAACTTTGCCAAGTTGTACAGATTACAGTAGGTGTTTATATTACGCAAGGCCCATGGAAAGGCCATGCTAAGAGATCAATCACAATGAAAGCTACCCTAATGATCTTTGATAATAAATAATTGATATCGAATATCATGTGCTAATACTATAATACTACTCTTTGTACTATCATTGATTATGACAAACATGTTATTTACCCTTCATTACAGAAGTACAGGTGGTCATTTATAAATGTTGTATTACATTATGTACGTACAATATTATGTAATGAGGTGACTGAAATTTGTATTATTTGACAAAATGACAGGTTTCTTCATTATGTAGACAGTGATGTCTGTAATTCTGTATGGGCAATAGAGATGTAGGTATGCCCAGTGTTGGACATTAGGATGTGCTAAGACCCACATTAAACACTGTAAAAATCACGGGACCCTACGGAGCTTTCGGAGATTCAAAATTGAACCAAAGAAATGTAGACAGTGATGTCTGTAATTCTGTATGGGCAATAGAGATGTAGGTATGCCCAGTGTTGGACATTAGGATGTGCTAAGACCCACATAAAACACTGTAAAAATCACGGGACCCTACGGAGCTTTCGGAGATTCAAAATTGAACCAAAGTATTGGCGAATTTTCTTTTTGTGATGGATGTGTTTGCCAAATTACAGTATAATCAAGGAACAAACAGGCAAAGGCACAAATTAATGAAAAATCATCAAGTCCAAACTTTTGGATATAATTTCGTTTGTTCAATAATACATACCTATAGGCATGACTATAACTAGGAAGAAAATCACGGGACCCTACGGAGCTTTCGGAGATTCAAAATTGAACCAAAGTATTGGCGAATTTTCTTTTTGTGATGGATGTGTTTGCCCAGTATAATCAAGGTACAAACAGGCAAAGGCACAAATTAATGAAAAATCATCAAGTTCAAACTTTTGGATATAATTTCGTTTGTTCAATAATACATAGGTACCTATAGGCATGACTATAACTAGGAACATGCTTGCCAAAGGAAGAGAAACAAGGAAGGTAGACTTTGGTTGGTCTTAACACATAGGAGCACTCAAATTAATGATAGCAAATCCAAGCGAAGAAGAAAGTTCGAGTTTCCTAATAGCAAATAAGAAATCTAAGGATAGTTAGGTCCAGGCATGAGTGTTGATATTTCCATTGTGCTTCGTGAAAGATAGAAGGATTACAACTTTGATAATATCGTACACTTAATGATAAAATAACAGCGAAAGTTCCTACCGGTGACGGTGTAAGTAGGTACTTGATGCGATATAAAAATGAACTGCCGACTATAAAAACCAAACGTTTCAAGAAGATCGATAAAAAGTTCGAGGAGAACAAGGGAGATAAAGCAACTGAAAGCATAGAGGACGGAACTATTCCATAGGAGCACTCAAATTAATGATAGCAAATCCAAGCGAAGAAGAAAGTTCGAGTTTCCTAATAGCAAATAAGAAATCTAAGGATAGTATAGGAGCACTCAAATTAATGATAGCAAATCCAAGCGAAGAAGAAAGTTCGAGTTTCCTAATAGCAAATAAGAAATCTAAGGATAGTTAGGTCCAGGCATGAGTGTTGATATTTCCATTGTGCTTCGTGAAAGATAGAAGGATTACAACTTTGATAATATCGTACACTTAATGATAAAATAACAGCGAAAGTTCCTACCGGTGACGGTGTAAGTAGGTACTTGATGCGATATAAAAATGAACTGCCGACTATAAAAACCAAACGTTTCAAGAAGATCGATAAAAAGTTCGAGGAGAACAAGGGAGATAAAGCAACTGAAAGCATAGAGGACGGAACTATTCGGAATGATGAGATTCGAGAGAGATAAAATCTTTCAAATGTGTCAGTAGTTTTTGATGAGTTATTATTGTGTCCGATGTGTCGTTAATTGAATTGAAAGAACGAAGTGAGTTTCAAGTTTTGACTTGACGATTTTAGATTGTTTGCCTGTCTGTTTGTCTCGGGATTGGAACTATTCGGAATGATGAGATTCGAGAGAGATAAAATCTTTCAAATGTGTCAGTAGTTTTTGATGAGTTATTATTGTGTCCGATGTCTCGTTAATTGAAAGAACGAAGTGAGTTTCAAGTTTTGACTCGACGATTTTAGATTGTGTGCCTGTCTGTTTGTCTCGGGATAACTTTCGAACGGTTTGTCTGATTTTGACTAGTTTGAAGGCTTTGCAGAGCTGCTTATTTATTGTAACATGCCCATTAGTCCCCATGAAATAATAAAAGACAGGGAGGGAGAGGTTGTTTTTTCTCGGGATAACTTTCGAACGGTTTGTCTGATTTTGACTAGTTTGAAGTCTTTGCAGAGCTGCTTATTTATTGTAACATGCCCATTAGTCCCCATGAAATAATAAAAGACAGGGAGGGAGAGGTTAGTTTTTTTTGTGGGAGGGGGATGGTGGATGTGCCAAAAATACTAAATTTTCCATTGAGGGATTAGAGGGAGAGAAACTATACTTACTCAAGAACACCCGTTCTAAAACACGAACGATAGGGATTTTAAAATAAAGTTTCCAATTTCTTAACTTGGGTAATAGTAGGTACATACTTAGTTAGGTACCTACAATAATTATTATGTACGGTGGATGTGCCAAAAATACTAAATTTTCCATTGAGGGATTAGAGGGAGAGAAACTATACTTACTCAAGAACACCCGTTCTAAAACACAAACGATAGGGATTTTAAAATAAAGTTTCCAATTTCTTAACTTGGGTAATAGTAGGTACATACTTAGTTAGGGATGATGCGTTTTCTTCATCTATGGAGATTGGTTATCAGTAAGTCAAAACTTTTGCAGATTGCCACTGAAATACAAGTATTTCTTGATCATGATGGCGATCTAATAGAACGGTGCAACATTTCTAGCTACAAAACTCTCACTCAATAGAGAAGATGAAGCTTTCGTAAAGTACAGAATTGACATTTCAAGTCGGAAGTGTACTAATCAGGATTCAAAATGCGTGAGTAAAAGTTGCCACCGCACCGTATCCAAGTTTTTAACGAGATTCAAATATGTCCGAAACTAGGTAATTGGAAACTGTTAAGATCCTGGATACCGAAATCTGCAAGTTGACTCGCGATTTTCATGCATTTTCAATTGTAGTTAGGTACGAAAAGTTGTATTGATAATACAAACCGAAAACTATGGAAGAAATCTAAAAATCCAAAATTAGTTAGTGCTTTTAGATACCCTATGATAGGAATAGGACGCAGGAGTTTCAAGTATGGAGTTATTTAGTCTTAAAACTTATCAAATAGGTAGGTAATTGGAAACTGTTAAGATCCTGGATACCGAAATCTGCAAGTTGACTCGCGATTTTCATGCATTTTCAATTGTAGTTAGGTACCTAAAGTTGTATTGATAATACAAACCGAAAACTATGGAAGAAATCTAGAAATCCAAAATTAGTTTTTAGGACAGAATTGACATTTCAAGTCGGAAGTGTACTAATCAGGATTCAAAATGCGTGAGTAAAAGTTGCCACCGCACCGTATCCAAGTTTTTTACGAGATTCAACTATGTCCGAAACTAGGTAATTGGAAACTGTTAAGATCCTGGATACCGAAAATTGGAAACTGTTAAGATCCTGGATACCGAAATCTGCAAGTTGACTCGCGATTGTCATGCATTTTCAATTGTAGTTAGGTACGAAAAGTTGTATTTTTAACGAGATTCAAATATGTCCGAAACTAGGTAATTGGAAACTGTTAAGATCCTGGATACCGAAATCTGCAAGTTGACTCGCGATTGTCATGCATTTTCAATTGTAGTTATTGTATTGTAGGTACGAAAAGTTGTATTGATAATACAAACCGAAAACTATGGAAGAAATCTAGAAATCCAAAATTAGTTTTAAGATAGGTAATTGGAAACTGTTAAGATCCTGGATACCGAAATCTGCAAGTTGACTCGCGATTTTCATGCATTTTCAATTGTAGTTAGGTACGAAAAGTTGTATTGATAATACAAACCGAAAACTATGGAAGAAATCTAAAAATCCAAAATTAGTTTTTAGGAGTGTTTTTAGATACCCTATGATAGGACGCAGGAGTTTCAAGTATGGAGTTATTTAGTCTTAAAACTTATCAAATAGAATCGGAAAAATCAATACTTACAGGCAGAAAATTGACAGGAAACACCCCACATGATAAACCAAACATGGTCACAATAGGCTCACTCAGCAATTAAATATCCAACTATGTAACGGCACTAAAATTATTTGAAAAGATTTTTCGACCCCACATGATAAACCAAACATGGTCACAATAGGCTCACTCAGCAATTAAATATCCAACTATGTAACGGCACTAAAATTATTTGAAATTCGGCACTAACCTACAAACGTATACTTTGTTAATATTTACAATGGCTTTTATTCGTTCTATTGTTTATTTAAACTGTCACATTTTATTTTTCGTAAATAAAAACATCGAGATATACGAACATAACGGATCTCAACACAGTCTTCACCACGGCATCAGTAATACTAATAGTGGATCTGCAGATACTAGAACCAGTGGTCTCAGAGAAACCCCACATCACATGTTTGTTGTGCAATCCACTCAGACCGATCTGGAAGTTTTTAGGAAGGGAACTATTGGACTTTGGATTTGAAATGCATTTTCGAGAGGTCGTCGCTCATATTGATATTATGGAATCGGTTACGCAATGATGACAGGTTAATAGTTCGCCATTGAAATCAGAGCCATATGAACGTTCTCAACACAGTCTTCACCACGGCATCAGTAATACTAATAGTGGATCTGCAGATACTAGAACCAGTGGTCTCAGAGAAACCCCACATCCCACATCACATGTTTGTTGTGCAATCCACTCAGATCCTCAGATCGATCTGGAAGTCTTTAGGAAGGGAACTATTGGACTTTGGATTTGAAATGCATTTTCGAGTGGTCGTCGCTCATGTTGATATTATGGAATCGGTTACACAATGATGACAGGTTAATAGTTCGCCATTGAAATCAGGGCCATATGAACGTACATAAGTGTACGAGTATGTATTAGACCAATTTTCAGCAAAGAGTATGTAGACAGGTATTCGAATAGGTTCACATTTTCAAACGAAATTTTTCATTGCCTTCAAAGACCTTTTGGACCAACGTTCAAGCAGGTTAGACAAAATACAGCTTCAAATTAACATCTTCTTTAAATTATGCAAGAAAACATTTTGTAAACTCAGAGAGGAAAAAAATCAAATAAAATTAACTTGGCCTTTGTATAAATGAAAACATGTACTTTTTTCTTCTTCTTTGTAAATAAAATGAGAAGAAATAAGAAAAAATCTCATTTTTCGTCACAGAAAGAAAAAAGTTCACTTCTTCTTTAAATTATGCAAGAAAACATTTTGTAAACTCAGAGAGGAAAAAAATCAAATAAAATTAACTTGGCCTTTGTATAAATGAAACCATGTACTTTTTTCTTCTTCTTTGTAAATAAAATGAGAAGAAATAAGAAAAAAATCTCATTTTTCGTCACAGAAAGAAAAAAGTTCACTTTTTTTATAAAAAAGAACACCCCCTCTTTGCAACTTTATGCCAGAGAAAATTAACTCTGTTTAATGTCAACCGTTTAAACTTCATCAAACAAAACGGCTGAACAGAACAGCGAAAAGAATTTTCAACAAGATATTTTCTAGTTTTAGGATTGATAAAGCAAGATTTTTTTTATAGAATTATACAATCCAATACCTAGATAGGAAATGAAAGTAATTTTAAAGGAGAACTCGTTTCAATAGGTTAAATTGTGAAATGCACAAATGCAGCTTCAAAGGCATTGATTGATTGGGGATTGGGGTAGAAAACTAACTAAAGATTTTCAGTTGGGCAATAGGAAAACAAACATTATAGAATTAGTAGATATTGAGCTGGTGATGCTGGTCTCTGGAATTGAAAGTTTTGTGGACGTCCTTTTTTTCGAACGCCAGTATCTCTTTGTGTTATTAATAGCTATTAGGTGCCTATATTTTATGTGTTAATCCCGACTTATGTTTCATGTTAATCTACTCGTATATGTTCTTTATTAGAAAGTTTAGTACAGATTTGCAAATGCTTTGTCTTCAGCATTTGCCAATAATATAAAGGAGAGTAACTCAACACTGGCAGTAATGTATGGTTTAGTACTTAAGTGTGCTCAGGACTCTTCAGAGGGGATTGTTGGCTCTAATGAAGCAGTTTCAAACATTTTATGTACTTAATACTTAATATATGAGTGAGTTGGAAATGTAAAACCAATAATGCGAATAACATACATAGACATGGATTTTACATGTGCGAGTATATTTTGTTTCATTCTTGGACTTCCCAGTAGTTGTGTTTTATGCAGATCTCTTAAAATACACGATACTTACATAATAATATATTTGATTTTATAAGTTACCTATGTGACAATGACAACATTAATTTGTTTATTGCCTACGACAACATTACGGAATGTGAACTCCAATTTATACAAAATTACCACTCGGATCCGGCTTTTCTAATTTGTTTCCTCTGTATTTGTTTTACATTCAAACGTATACGTTTATTACAATATACAATATAGTTATTACTCATTTGGTCATTGCAATCCCGTGTATTTCGTTTGTCTCTTGCGGTATGAAATAATTTGCATAACCATTCAAGAATTTAACCTACCTATAAATTTAATAATAAATTATGTAGGTACCAGGGAAAAGCGAAAAGGGATTTACTTCAGTTCATATTTTACCTTTGTACCTATACTATTATAGGGAACGGTCAATTTGTATGGTATTGAGCGTCAAGAAAAGAGATTAAACCAATAGATCAATAACTTACGATAATAATGGACAAACTGAGAGCGGGTAATGTTGAAGTGAACCTTAAGTACCCACCAATACAAATGTCAGCTTAGGAACTTGACTGCTTGATTTACGACTTGGAAGAAAGTCTAGTTCATTGTAAATCATGTTAATGAGTTGTAAATTTACAAAGTTTTTAACAAGTGGACTCCGTTGACGTGAAAATGATCTCTATGCTGTCGAAGAATAAAGAGTCCATAATATCCATTAACGACTAAGTAAGTCTTTTTGTACTAGGATACATACGAGTACAACCTACATGTTGTTATGTTTACCATGACAGTTTCATATGACGTTTGTCTGTCTGTCTGTCCGTCTGTTTGTTCAGCGATACTTTGCTGATTAGGTCCCATGGGGGAGGGTTTTTCGTCTGTCTGAGCCTCAGTGAGGTAAACAATTATTCGCTGTATTATTCACGACTTTCGACTCAAGATAAAATTGAGCTTCTATCCATAATTTTATATTCTACATTTGTAGATATGAGTTTTGAGTCCATCTCCTCGAAGTGCAATCTCTCGAAGAAAAGACCCAAACCGTGCAATCTTGAAAAGCGCGTATAAGCGATGTGCGATGGTAAATCATGTTAATGAGTTGTAAATTTACAAAGTTTTTAACAAGTGGACTCCGTTGACGTGAAAATGATCTCTATGCTGTCGAAGAACGATCAGTTGTTCTAACGATATCTCCTTCACACTCACATTATCTACACTTGGGAGCATTCACGTAATGTGTATAAGCATTGTACTAACAACTAACACATTCATGATTTTGTAGTGACAAATTTTGGATCATTTCAGTCGTACACTAGATCAGTAGAACGTGGAAATGTTACTCTCCTTTTCAATTAAATCGTAAATGTAAAACACTGGCTTTAAAACTCACAGACGAGTAACATCTTCTCCTAGCTTGTATACTTTTGAAGACCAAAACGACCATTAAAGGTAATATTTTTTACTCTCCTTTTCAATTAAATCGTAAATGTAAAACGCTGGCTTTAAAACTCACAGACGAGTAACATCTTAGTAAACTATGGATTCTGGGAGTATAAATAATATTATAGTCTAATGAACTTCCTATTGTATCGCGATAATGACAATGTGAACTTCATAATACAGGGAAATTGCTACATCAGAAGAAAACAATAGGTATTCATTTGTTAAACTGCATTTACGAGAAATTATTTGGATTAAAAGAAAATAATTATGCGCCATTTATCTATTCTAAATGTAGGACATTAAAAAAGCAGTAAATTATGGATTCTGGGAGTATAAATAATATTATAGTCTAATGAACTTCCTATTGTATCGCGATAATGACAATGTGAACTCCAATTATTTATACAAAATTACCACTCGGATCCGGCTTTTCTAATTTGTTTCCTCTGTATTTGTTTTACATTCAAACGTATCCGTTTATTACAATATACAATATAGTTATTACTCATTTGGTCATTGCAATCCCGTGTATTTCGTTTGTCTCTTGCAGTATGAAATAATTTGCATAATCATTCAAGAATTTAACCTACCTATAAATAATAAATTATGTAGGTACCAGGGAAAAGCGAAAAGGGATTTACTTCAGTTTATATTTATTTTTACCTTTGTACCTATACTATTATAGGGAACGGTCAATTTGTATGGTATTGAGCGTCAAGAAAAGAGATTAAACCATTTTGAGTCCATCTCCTCGAAGTGCAATCTCTCGAAGAAAAGACCCAAACCGTGCAATCTTGAAAAGCGCGTATAAGCGATGTGCGATTTCATTGGTAGCGAAAGTTCACTTTTGTTTTTGTTCAATACCTGCAGGCCATTATCACTCTGATGGTGAACAAGCTTTACTCTTTCCAAGAGAAAGAGGAAGTTGCTGGGTTCTAGATATTGATCCGATCTTATCAATCAATAGTTGTTCATCACACATATCACACCTATTGTGTAAATGATTGCTCGCTTATGAATGTCTATAATGAAGTTGCGGCTTACCTACCTCTGCCGATGCCGGATCGGTCAGTCAATTACCATAAAGAAAAGTCTGGTGAGAATAGCACACAACTTTCTATTACCTACATTGGTCCGATTTGTACGAAATTGTTGCAATTGTGACCTTGCAATATTTGTTACCCATGTCCCGATTTGGAAAATTAGACTGATTTTAATAATTTCTCATTCCCAGTAGAAGGTAATAGGAATCTATACATTATCATAGGTGTTTGCAATATTTGTTACCCATGTCCCGATTTGGAAAATTAGACTGATTTTAATAATTTCTCATTCCCAATAGAAGGTAATAGGTATCTATACATTATCATTGGTGTCAACTTATATTGGGAACAGTTCCATGAAAGGAACTGAACGGTTGGAACTTATTCCCTAAAGTGAACCGATCTTTGCCACCTCTAAAATAAAGTAATTGTACCGCGAATTAGAATACAGACTTCATCAGTGGGTCTGGCACTCTGGGTGGTACTACCAAACTGATCAGTCCTTCACAGAACTCATTGATGAACTTGTAAATGATAACTATACAGTATACACACACCAGCTGTTAAAGTTTATCTCCTTTCTTCTAAAGTTCTCACAGAAATTAAAACAGTTTCCAACAGAAGCTAATGAGCAAGAAAATCATGCCTTCATGACCAAACACAGACTTTATTCCGCAAGTCACAAGACCAAACATTGGAATTGTGGGTTAGGTAGGTTGTGAATAAGGAAGGACGAGTAAATAAAGTAATTGTACCGCGAATTAGAATACAGACTTCATCAGTGAGTCTGGGACTCTGGGTGGTACTATCAAACTGATCAGTCCTTCACAGAATTCATTGATGAACTTGTAAATGATAACTATACAGTATACACACACCAGCTGTTAAGGTTTATCTCCTTTCTCCTAAAGTTCTCACAGAAATTAAAACAATTTCCAACAGAAGCTAATGAGCAAGAAAATCATGCCTTCATGACCAAACACAGACTTTATTCCACAAGTCACAAGACCAAACATTGGAATTATGGGTTAGGTAGGTTGTTTACATATTTTCTGTATCGATCGCCTAGGTAGCTTTTGTGATTGTGTGAAAGTGCTAGTGCTTTCTTTAGAATATTTACATGGGGCTAGACTAGTAGTCCTCTAAAGTCCTCAATCACTTCGGTTACATTGTTTATTTCTTTCTCTCTCGTATTTACTTCTCTTTCTCTCACGACGTCAATAAAACATGTTGTGTAGACTTTGATTACTATCAGGGACGAGTGTTTACAGAAATGACCTAGCAGGGATTTGCTTTTCTTCTTCAAAGTCTGACATTTTGTTTACGAACGAAGTCCTCAATCACTTCGTTTACATTGTTTATTTCTTTCTCTCTCGTATTTACTTCTCTTTCTCTCACGACTTCAATAAAACATGTTGCGTAGACTTTGAATACTATCAGGGGCGAGTGTTTACAGAAATGACCTAACAGGGATTTGTTTTTCTTCTTCAAAGTCTGACATTTTGTTTACGAACGTATCGAATACAAGTGCCACATTGCTGACTGTCACGCTGTCATCTCCAACATTTTTTACATCAATAAAATTAAACTTCAAGCTCAAGAAAGGTTTACCTACCTAATACTTGTTTTGTTCAAGTGCAAGTAAAATTCCATTGATTCAAGCATATTGACGTTCAATTCCAGTCTTTTACGAACGTATCAAATACAAGTGCCACATTGCTGACTGTCACGCTGTCATCTCCAACATTTTTTACATCAATAAAATTAAACTTCAGGCTCAAGAAAGTATTACCTACCTACCTAATACTTGTTTTGTTCAAGTGCAAGTAAAATTCCATTAATTCAATCATATTGACGTTCAATTCCAGTCTAAAATGCATTTACTATCAGGGGCGAGTGTTTACAGAAATGACCTAGCAGGGATTTGCTTTTCTTCTTCAAAGTCTGACATTTTGTTTACGAACGTATCGAATACAAGTGCCACATTGCTGACTGTCACGTTGTCATCTCCAACATTTTTTACATCAATAAAATTAAACTTCAGGCTCAAGAAAGGTTTACCTACCTAATACTTGTTTTGTTCAAGTGCAAGTAAAATTCCATTGATTCAATCATATTGACAAAATGCACGTGACTTGGCCTTTATTTTCTGATCTCACCACTTTTATAGGCCGACATTTTTGGATAGGAACTTGGCCTTTTTTTTCACTTTTGTGTTTTTGTGGGGGAACCAGTGGTCTCAGAGAAACCCCACATCACATGTTTGTTGTGCAATCCACTCAGATCGATCTGGAAGTCTTTAGGAAGGGAACTATTCAACCAGTGGTCTCAGAGAAACCCCACATCACATGTTTGTTGTGCAATCCACTCAGATCGATCTGGAAGTCTTTAGGAAGGGAACTATTGGACTTTGGATTTGAAATGCATTTTCGAGAGGTCGTCGCTCATGTTGATATTATGGAATCGGTTACGCAATGATGACAGGTTAATAGTTCGTCATTGAAATCAGAGCCATATGATCGTCGCTCATATTGATATTATGGAATCGGTTACGCAATGATGACAGGTTAATAGTTCGCCATTGAAATCAGAGCCATATGAACGTACATAAGTACGAGTATGTATTAGAATTAGACCAATTTTCAGCAAAGAGTATGTAGACAGGTATTCGAATAGGTTCACATTTTCATACGAAATTTTTCATTGCCTTCAAAGGTTCTTGATGTTCAGACCTTTTGGACCAACGTTCAAGCAGGTTAGACAAAATACATCTTCATATTAACATCTTCTTTAAATTATGCAAGAAAACATTTTGTAAACTCTCTGAGGAAAAAAAATCAAATAAAATTAACTTGGCCTTTGTATAAATGAAACCATGTACTTTTTTCTTCTTCTTTGTTAATAAAATGAGAAGAAATAAGAGAAAAATCTCATTTTTCGTCACAGAAAGAAAAAAAAAAAAATCACTTTTTTATAAAAAAGAACACCCCCTCTTTGCAACTTTATGCCAGAGAAAATTAACGTTCTCTGTTTAATGTCAACCGTTTAAACTTCGTCAAACAAAACGGCTGAATAGAACAGCGAAAAGAATTTTCAACAAGATATTTTCTAGTTTTAGGAAAAATGCACGTGCTGATAACTAACTCGCCCCACATCGGGACAACGGCCCTGATATTGTGTACTTCAAATATATGCTGTTAAAAAAGTAAGTAGTTAATTTTAATTATAATCGTAAGTTTAATCGGAAGCTGAATTATAAATTTTGTAATAAACTTTAGTGTACTTTCATATTATACGCCTCCATGTATCTTGAAGTTGAAGCTTTGTCTTGAAAAACTGTATTTATGAGATTATAGTTTTTATATAATAAGGGTGAGAGGAATGGTGCATTGGTTAATGGTTGTTGTACACGCACTTAGGCGGGTAATTTTCTGCGAAAACTCATTTGGCAGACTTGAATTTGATGTCGATGGAATTTAGCTTTATTTAATCCGGAACTTGAAACATGGTACCCCCTCTTTGCAACTTTATGCCAGAGAAAATTAACGTTCTCTGTTTAATGTCAACCGTTTAAACTTCATCAAACAAAACGGCTGAATAGAACAGCGAAAAGAATTTTCAACAAGATATTTTCTAGTTTTAGGATTGATAAAGCAAGATTTTTTATAGAATTATACAATCCAATACCTAGATAGGAAATGAAAGTAATTTTAAAGGAGTTAAATTGTGAAATGCACAAATGCAGCTTCAAAGGCATTGATTGATTGGGGTAGAAAACTAACCAAGGATTTTCAGTTGAACTATAGGAAAACAAGCATTATAGAATTAGTAGATATTAAGCTGGTAATGCTGGTCTCTGGAATTGAAAGGTTTGTGGACGTCCTTTTTTTTCGAACGCCAGTATCTCTTTGTGTTATTAATAGCTATTAGGTGCCTATATTTTATGTGTTAATCCCGACTTATGTTTCATGTTAATCTACTCGTATATGTTCTTTATTAGAAAGTTTAGTACAGATTTGCAAATGCTTTGTCTTCAGCATTTGCCAATAATATAAAGGAGAGTAACTCAACACTGGCAGTAATGTATGGTTTAGTACTAAAGTGTGCTCAGGACTCTTCAGAGGGGATTGTTGGCTCTAATGAAGCAGTTTCAAACTTAATAGGTATGTGAGTGAGTTGGAAATGTAAAACCAATAATGCGAATAACATACATAGACATGGATTTTATATGTGCGAGTATATTTTGTTTCATTCTTGGACTTCCCAGTAGTTATGTCTTATGCAGATCTCTTAAAATACACGATACTTACATTTACATATATTTGATTTTATAAGTTACCTATGTGACAATGACAACATTAATTTGTTTATTGCCTTTATATGTGCGAGTATATTTTGTTTCATTCTTGGACTTCCCAGTAGTTATGTCTTATGCAGATCTCTTAAAATACACGATACTTACATATATTTGATTTTATAAGTTACCCATGTGACAATGACAACATTAATTTGTTTATTGCCCACGACAACATTACGCATTGATAGCTTTTTCAAGGCAATACTAAATAGTTTACCTAGGTATTTACATACTATTAGACTAATGGTTCATCTAATGTGAAGAGATAATCTGGAGCACCGAGCTCAGACTAGTTTTAGCGGATCAAAAAGAAAGGCATGGCCCGAACGTCCTTGAAAGAAATCGTTGAATATTGTGTAATTTGAGAGTAAAAAAAGTAAACATTTCTTTTTCATAATAATTCTAGCCAGATAACTATTATATTGTTTCCTCATTTTGAACTGGAATAGTTATGAAAACATTGTGCGCGGTACTTTCTTTAGTATGACTTACTGAACAGGTTGTGGATGTGTGATTTGCGTCCAACCAAGTTACTAAGTAAGTCTTTTTGTACTAGGATACATACGAGTACAACCTACATGTTGTTATGTTTATACTAGTTTTAGCGGATCAAAAAGAAAGGCATGGCCCGAACGTCCTTGAAAGAAATCGTTGAATATTGTGTAATTTGAGAGTAAAAAAAAGTAAACATTTCTTTTTCATAATAATTCTAGCCAGATAACTATTATATTGTTTCCTCATTTTGAACTGGAGTTATGAAAACATTGTGCGCGGTACTTTCTTTAGTATGACTTACTGAACAGGTTGTGGATGTGTGATTTGCGTCCAACTAAGTTACTAAGTAAGTCTTTTTGTACTAGGATACATACGAGTACAACCTACATGTTGTTATGTTTACCATGACAGTTTCATATGACGTTTGTCCGTCTGTCTGTCCGTCTGTTTGTTCAGCGATACTTTGCTGATTAGGTCCCATGGGGGAGGGTTTTTCGTCTATCTGAGCCTCAGTGAGGTAAACAATTATTCGCTGTATTATTCACGACTTTGGACTCAAGATAAAATTGAGCTTCTATCCATAATTTTATATTCTACATTTGTAGATATGAGTTTTGAGTCTACGATAATAATGGACAAACTGAGAGCGGGTAATGTTGAAGTGAACCTTAAGTACCCACCAATACAAATGTCAGCTTAGGAACTTGACTTACTTGACTGCTTGATTTACGACTTGGAAGAAAGTCTAGTTCATTGTAAATCATGTTAATGAGTTGTAAATTTACAAAGTTTTTAACAAGTGGACTCCGTTGACGTGAAAATGATCTCTATGCTGTCGAAGAATCTTTCATAATTTTGGTGTTGAAGGTTTCAAAACCCTTTGTTGTAGTATTTTCTCCATCGATAAATAGAGTAGCTGTCCTTCAATAAATCAATAGTTGTTCATCACACATATCACACCTATTGTGTAAATGATTGCTCGCTTATGAATGTCTATAATGAAGTTGCGGCTTACCTCTGCCGATGCCGGATCGGTCAGTCAATTACCATAAAGAAAAGTCTGGTGAGAATAGCACACAACTTTCTATTACCTACATTGGTCCGATTTGTACGAAATTGTTGCAATTGTGACCTTGCAATATTTGTTACCCATGTCCCGATTTGGAAAATTAGACTGATTTTAATAATTTCTCATTCCCAATAGAAGGTAATAGGTATCTATTACCTTCTTATACGCGCTTTTCTATACCTTCACCAATGATACATTATCATTGGTGTCCTATAAACAAATAATGTAGATAATAGAAAGTAAAAATTGATACCCCGTAACAGTGTTACACTAGTGAGGTGCAATGAATAAGGAAGGACGAGTAAATAACGCACTTAGGCGTGTAATTTTCTGCGAAAACTTATTTGGCGGACTTGAATTTGATGTCGATGGAATTTAGCTTTATTTAATCCGGAGATTGAAACATGGAGCGAGTGGTAAAATTGATTCCATTTGAGGTTTTGGGTTCTCCTTTAATAAAGTGAAAAGTGATGCCGATTACCGAAGGTTTTTGTTATTGAAATTTTGCCCTGAATAAAGTGAGCTTTTGCGGTCCTGGAAGGTTCGTCCCTTCTTCAAAAATATATCTAAAAGAAACTATACTCTTCAGAATCAAAATTACGGATATATCCAATACTCCGTTTGACCAGCGCAGCGCCAGCTTCGAGAAGAGGTGAAAGTGAGAAAACGGAAGACACCTCTACCAGATTATTGATAGTGTCAAATTTGAGAGGCATGCTCTTGAATATACCTAATCATACATTTACATAATATGTTCACAAAAGCAAGCCAATAGGTGGATGTGCCAAAAATACTAAATTTTCCATTGAGGGATTAGAGGGAGAGAAACTATACTTACTCAAGAACACCCGTTCTAAAACACGAACGATAGGGATTTTAAAATAAAGTTTCCAATTTCTTAACTTGGGTAATAGTAGGTACATACTTAGTTAGGTACCTACAATAATTATTATGTACCTGTAACAAGCCAATATTTGAGATGATTATATCCAGTTATCCAGATAGGTTTATCACAAATGAAAATTATGTTTTAAATGATTAGATAAAAAAATACCTACCTATCTAAAGGCAAGCCAATATTTGAGATGATTATATCCAGTTATCCAGATAGGTTTATCACAAATGAAAATTATGTTTTAAATGATTAGATAAAAAAAAATACCTATCTAATCCAATACAACGTAAGTCGGAAAAACTCAATATTTAGAAGTTACTCAAGATGTAGTCTGCTAATTCTGTTAAACTAAAACAATAAAAATATCTAATGATTAATGAGACTTGAACAAAATATGTGTAAAATTCATTGGAACGATTTCAACAATAGTTATTCTCCTGGATTTATTATCTCCATAACACCTACCTACAGATTTAAATTCTCTTTCTTTTTTTATCAACAATAAATCAATTAATTCCAGTTTCTGACTTGCACATAATTTCTTCTTCTCATGTTTCAAAAATTACTTTTTTTCTGCATTATACTGGTTTGAAATATTTTGATGTTTGTTTCTGTAAAAAAATAAATAAATTGATAATCAAGCGAGCTTTAAACATCTTTTCGCCCAACCTCGTGACTGAAATATTTTGATGTTTGTTTCTGTAAAAAAATAAATAAATTGATAATCAAGCGAGCTTTAAACATCTTTTCGCCCAACCTCGTGACCACAGACAGTAATTTATTTATACATGCTAATGCTCGTATTTTATACATTGTTGCCCCCGGACGCCGGACAAACATGTAAAAACCCGGACATGTCCGGGAAAACCCGGACGTCTGGAAACCCTACTCGTGACCACAGACAGTAATTTATTTATACATGCTAATGCTCGTATTTTTTACATTGTTGTATATTGACCACAGTTCCGTGATCATCCATAACATTTCACTTGGCTTTGTTGCAGGGGATTTTGATAAATCGTATTTTTTACATTGTTGTATATTGACCACAGTTCCGTGATCATCCATAACATTTCACTTGGCTTTGTTGCAGGGGATTTTGATAACTCCAAATACTATTCCAGTGTAAAGAAGAGATGGTCTGATCTTGAGCAAATCCGGACGGTGACATTGCACCAGTGCCCAGGGTGCAGAGAACACTGCATTTGCCTTACTTAAGTTACACACGAATAGCGAGATAGAAAGCAAATCCGGACGGTGACAGGGTGGACCAAATGTGTAGCCCCTCTCTGTGTCATAACGCTTAATCTGATCAATTTTAACTCTTTGAGCCTCGAAACTTGTCGGAAATTCATCACCACCTGTTGACTTTTAGTACACCCAGGGACCTCAACTCTCTGTCCCAGAGAAACCCAAAACAAAGAGTCCAATGTGAGTATAACAAAATGCTTTCGTTTTTTGACCATAGGAGATAGGAGGGGGTGCCATTTGGAAGGAGAAGAGTAGTCCTGTACAGAATAAGGGTAGGTACTAGGTACTCAATCAGAGAAGTGGCAGGGACCGCGTGGATAAGAAGAGCGCAGGACAGAGGGGAATGGGAACTTTGTGATCTGCAAGATAGCAGAAAACCCAATATTGAAACCACATATCCATCCAGGTGACTAGGTGCTCGTATTTAGAAAAATTAGAAATTCTAATGCTGATGGTGTCCTAATTTCACACCTCTCTTCGATTAGGAGTCATATCGCTTCCTCTGTTTTGTAAACGGTTCATGATAAAATGCTCACGTTGAGGTCCACCATCCTATTGCACCACCACCATGAGAAGAAGAGCGCAGGACAGAGGGGAATGGAAACTTTGTGATCTGCAAGATTGGAGAAAACCCAATATTGAAACCACATATCCATCCAGGTAACTAGGTGCTCGTAATCTAAATTAGAACTAATCGCATTGACTAAATTAGAAATTCTAATGCTGATGGTGTCCTAATTTCACACCTTTCTTCGATTAGGAGTCATATCGCTTAAGTATAGTTTCTTTTAGATATATTTTTGAAGAAGGGACGAACCTTCCAGGACCGCAAAAGCTCACTTTATTCAGGGCAAAATTTCAATAGATAGCAAAAACCTTCGGTAATCGGCATCACCCTTCACTTTATTAAAGGAGAACCCAAAACCTCAAATGGAATCAATTTTACCACTCGCACCATGTTTCAAGAGCAAATCCGGACGGTGACAGGGTGGACCAAATGTGTAGCCCCTCTCTGTGTCATAACGCTTAATCTGATCAATTTTAACTCTTTGAGTCTCAAAACTTGTCGGAAATTCATCACCACCTGTTGACTTTTAGTACACCCAGGGACCTCAACTCTCTGTCCAAGAGAAACCCAAAACAAAGAGTCCAATGTGAGTATAACAAAATGCTTTCTTTTTTTGACCATAGGAGATAGGAGGGGGTGCCATTTGGATGGAGAAGAGAAGTCCTGTACAGAATAAGGGTAGGTACTAGGTAGCTAGGTACTCAATCAGAGAAGTGGCAGGGGCCGCAGGGTGCCATTTGGATGGAGAAGAGAAGTCCTGTACAGAATAAGGGTAGGTACTAGGTAGCTAGGTACTCAATCAGAGAAGTGGCAGGGACCACGTGGATAAGAAGAGCGCAGGACAGAGGGGAATGGAAACTTTGTGATCTGCAAGATTGGAGAAAACCCAATATTGAAACCACATATCCATCCAGGTGACTAGGTACCTACTCGTATTCTAAATTAGAAATTCTAATGCTGATGGTGTTCTAATTTCACACCTTTCTTCGATTAGGAGTCATATCGCTTCCTCTGTTTTGTAAACGGTTCATGATAAAATGCTCACTTTGAGGTCCTGTAAGGATGTTTACGAACCTCTTTTGTCTTACATTAGGTAGTTGTTGCCCCATGAAGTCCATTAATTTAACAAGAAAAAGAGACGAGAAAATTAATAATATTCAAGATAATTTCAAATCAACTACAAGAGAAGAAGACGTTGATGCAAGTCATGAGCATTTTATTTTCCATACAACGGAATCAACTATTATGACAGACATCAACTCCAATGTAAACTCTAACAATAACAAAGAAATTATACACAACACTGCTTTTAATCAATCTGAAATTATTCCGAACAATATCCTTGATGTAAATCACAACATATTTGATAAAGAAAACCTCTCCCTCCCAAACATTCAAATATTCGACAGGAATTTAGTATCTGTCTTCAAAACTGAACACCCAAATGTCAGTACCAATGATGTGATAGCTACTTATGATATCGACTTGAAACATCCTAACCAACTATTTCTGGTGCCGAAAGATTTCCTACAAAAGATGCGTGATCTCAACATAAGTGCGACAGAAGTACAGCAACTGAACAAACTCGAAGTTCTAGCAGAAGCAACAAATTACTTCAGAGATAGATTATTGAACATGCCACTGGTTGAAGCTTTGAAACATATCAAGGATAAATACAATAGATCGAATATTGAACCTTTTCAAAACTTTGACGATTTTACGAATCGCAGATTGAAATCAAATTTCTACTTACCTCAAAGGAACATTTCAAGTTTATGTACTAGTTCTAATTGTATCCTTTGTGGATCCACGACACCCTTTGAACTAAACCAGTCTAAAAGCAATTGATTTACAATATCCTTACCTTTGGCTTTTTATCGGAAGATCATATTGAACACTGTATTGCACCTCCGTTACAATTACAACACGTATAGGCAAAGAGCAATGTGTAATAAAATTCTTCCTAATTTTTACTTGTCTGGTAAACTTTCAGCATGTTGGTTTGTATGTAGGCACTTACTCACACCACTTATACCACAAGCATGAACTTTGTAATTTTACTACATAAATCTATAGAGGTATTATCAGTAAACAGTAGTATACATGAGTTATAAGAACCTACGCGGTGTGATCGAGAGGAATTTCGAGTGAATTACTGGCATGAGAATCGGATATTTTTACTTGGAAGTTTCACGCATGATCTTACCGTTGATATCTTGATTACATGTGGCTACATTAAATCCTTCAGAACTGATTATAATGTGAGTTGTCCGGCATCTTTATAGGTTTACAAGCTTATATTCAGATTATGTTCAATGATGTATAGTACGTACCTGTGTGCAGTTGAAATCATTTACACCAAATGTTATCAGAGCCTGTAGCCTGTATAAATCCTATAAGGATAGGCTATAAATCCCTCCAGTATCTACCTACATACCTAGGTTCATTCTCCTGGAGATCACTCTTGACTAATTTTTGAGACTATTTCTTCAACCATGGTTCGGAAATAGACCGATAAACCGTCTTCATTTCTTCAGAGTTCAGAGAAGAAGATATGACCACTGAGTAGGAATTAGATCTTGTCAGTTTTATGAGTGTAGGTACTCTTATTTTTCCACCATTCAAATCTCTGCTCTCATTATTCATTAGCTTTAAAGGGCACTTGGTTATCTGAAAGTTTCTTTTTAAATATGTTAAAAATGCTTGCTATTCCGCACTTCATACAATTTGGTGAATATTATCTAGATTGTATCTCTTTAAACAATGTAATAGACCACAAGGTTCTGTCATTTATAGCACCCAAGATAAATTTGTGAAGCGTGCTGCAAATTACATTCTTTTGTGTACCTACACCTGGGTTAAAATAAATTGGATCTCATTGTTTGATATGTCGAGCTCTTTGGATTTTGTGGTTCAAATAACACCTCCTCAACTCTACTAACTCTTTACTGGGTGGTGTGAGAGCGGCTACAAACAGGTTAAAAAATCCACTCATTGTTGAATTCGTTTGTAGCTATGGGGTTTCCATCAGCCTCATTATTCTGTTGCATTCTTTTCCTGTACACTTGTTTATCCGTACAGTAGTTTGTCCTTTGATAAGGAGAACACCCTGTATATTATCTATGTCTCACTATGTTTAATAAATAGAAAGTGTTCGTTAATATTCCTTCAATATACTTGTACCTACATAATATCAAAGAGAATACAATAATATAGATGTTATGGTATTGTTTAAGTATATCTTACCGATATATGAAGTATGCAATATGAATGCATCAAGTTCCCAAAACATTTTATTATGTTAATATGTATTTAGTGAAACATATGTAATAGATCAGTTGCGCTTACTTGGGTGATGTTTCAAAGTCATAGAGCAGGGAAAATGAGGACCAACGGAATTTTTTTTTTCTTCTATGACTTCTAGATCCCGAGATAAATCGATTAAAAAAATACCCTTTTTAACTAATTTTTTTTTTTTTATTTTTTTTTTTTTTTTTTTTTTTTTTTTTTTGGCACTCTATTTCAGAAGTGTGAGTACTCCGGGTGTCCTATAATATTCAACTATGTAAGTCACGAAGAGATATAAACACAATAGATCAGTTGCGCTTACCTGGGTGATGTTTCAAAGTCATAGAGCATGAAAAATGAGGACCAACGGAATTTTTCTTTTTCTTCTACGACTTCTAGATCCCGAGATAAATCGATTTAAAAAATACCGGTGAATCGTGAACTTTGACGTCACGGCATACGCTCCCGTACACGATGACGTCAAATGTCCCGAGCAAAGCTCCATCGCAGGCAACACATTAATGTGTTTGTGCGCATACGTTTCTGCGCATTTCTTTCTGCTCCTCCGCAAGCGTGCTTGCATACTGGCGCTACCTAGCGGACGAAAAAAACAACTGCGTAAAGTCTGACGTCACACATCTTTGAACTCTTTCATTAGAACGGAAAATAAAAATTGAATTTTAGACCTTTTACATTATGTAGGTATGTAATTTACATGCACTCATCTATCTGATAGGAATTAAAAGATTCCTATCACAGTCCTTCTGGTGTGTATGTGTATTAAACAACTGCGTAAAGTCTGACGTCACACATCTTTGAACTCTTTCATTAGAACGGAAAATAAAAATTGAATTTTAGACCTTTTACATTTGGATTTTTCCCAACTTTTTACATAGGAATCGACCATTTATTTATAATTTTTACCCATTTGCAACTGCTCCATTAACACGTCATGATTCTTGTGAGGAACAGCTTTAGATTTGGATTTTTCCCAACTTTTTACATAGGAATCGACCATTTATTTATAATTTTTACCCATTTGCAACTGCTCCATTAACACGTCACGATTCTTGTGAGGAACAGCTTTATTTCCAGGGGAGTGTTTAGAATAAGACCCAGGTCCTAGGTTAAGTTATACATCTCTTATCGTCCATCTGATGAGGAACATACTACGACACAGACCATATAGGTCATTTGTTTCATTGCTACAAAGTAAAAGCGAACAGCTTTATTTCCAGGGGAGTGTTTAGAATAAGACCCAGGTAGGTCCTAGGTTAAGTTATACATCTCTTATCGTCCATCTGATGAGGAACATACTACGAGATGATCATGGAACAGCTTTATTTCCAGGGGAGTGTTTAGAATAAGACCCAGGTAGGTCCTAGGTTAAGTTATACATCTCTTATCGTCCATCTGATGAAGAACATACTACGAGATGATCATGCTACGACACAGACCACATAGGTCATTTGTTTCATTGCTACAAAGTAAAAGGGGTGGTGAAACACTTTGAAATCTTTTTTTAATGTCTTCAAACAATGAGCAAATTCAATAATTATTATAAGGTTTACCATGTCCATTACACTCATATTTACACGAATAAACTTTCCTGAAAGAAGAGCTCAATCAGATATTCAGAAGCCTATGAATAATAAAACTGTTAACTTAATGATGTAAAATTCATAGATTGATCATAATTACAGCTTGAGTCCTAATTGTTCTTTGTAACAATGAAATAGTAATAAATTACATTTTTTATTGTTTAGAAACTAGCTGTGCCTATGAATAATAAAACTGTTAACTTAATGATGTAAAATTCATAGATTGATCATAATTACAGCTTGAGTCCTAATTGTTCTTTGTAATAATGAAATAGTAATAAATTACATTTTTTATTGTTTAGAAACTAGCTGTATTTACACGAATAAACTTTCCTGAAAGAAGAGCTCAATCAGATATTCAGAAGCCTATGAATAATAAAACTGTTAACTTAATGATGTAGAATTCATAGATTGATCATAATTACAGCTTGAGTCCTAATTGTTCTTTGTACCTAACAATGAAATAGTAATAAATTACATTTTTTATTGTTTAGAAACTAGCTGTTTGCTCCTTACATTGCTCTTAATGTTTATCTACAAGTAGCCACAGCTGATGCCGACTGATTTGTAAGTACCTCAAGGATTAGATACCAAATTTCTTGGTTCTAAAGTTCTAAGTTATTCGCCTAGTACCTGAGTATCTAATGGAACATGCAATTTTTGTTACGCATTTTCTAGTTACCTTCCGAACTTGATCTACCAGTAGTCTATTAAGCCCGGAGGCTGGATGTATTTCCGAGTATTATTTCCAGAATTTGCGCGTAAAAAAAACCACTCGTAAAAAACCACTTCCATCGGGAGACATTACCTAACTTCTCAACAATCTCAACCCCGGTGTAGCTTTACTCACACCACTTATACCACAAGCATGAACTTTGTAATTTTACTACCTATATCTATAGAGGTATTATCAGTAAACAGTAGTATACATGAGTTATTTACTCACACCACTTATACCACAAGCATGAACTTTGTAATTTTACTACCTATATCTATAGAGGTATTATCAGTAAACAGTAGTATACTTGTATGTAGGCACTTACTCACACCACTTATACCACAAGCATGAACTTTGTAATTTTACTACCTATATCTATAGAGGTATTATCAGTATTATCAGTAAACAGTAGTATACAAGAGTTATAAGTACCTACGCGGTGTGATCGAGAGGAATTTCGAGTGAATTACTGGTATGAGAATCGGATATTTTTACTTGGAAGTTTCACGCATGATACCGTTGATATCTTGATTACATGTGGCTACATTAAATCTTTCAGAACTGATTATAATGTGAGTTGTTCGGCATCTTTATAGGTTTACAAGCTTATATTCAGATTATGTTCAATGATGTATAGTACGTACCTGTGTGCAGTTGAAATCATTTACACCAAATGTTATCAGAGCCTGTAGCCTGTATAAATCCTATAAGGATAGGCTATAAATCCCTCCAGTATCTACCTACATACCTAGGTTCATTCTCCTGGAGATCACTCTTGACTAATTTTTGAGACTATTTCTTCAACCATGGTTCGGAAATAGACCGATAAACCGTCTTCATTTCTTCAGAGTTCAGAGAAGAAGATATGACCACTGAGTAGGAATTAGATCTTGTCAGTTTTATGAGTGTAGCCGATAAACCGTCTTCATTTCTTCAGAGTTCAGAGAAGAAGATATGACCACTGAGTAGGAATTAGATCTTGTCAGTTTTATGAGTGTACTCTTATTTTTCCACCATTCAAATCTCTGCTCTCATTATTCATTAGCTTTAAAGGGCACTTGGTTATCTGAAAGTTTCTTTTTAAATATGTTAAAAATGCTTGCTATTCCGCACTTCATACAATTTGGTGAATATTATCTAGATTGTATCTCTTTAAACAATGTAATAGACCACAAGGTTCTGTCATTTATAGCACCCAAGATAAATTTGTGAAGCGTGCTGCAAATTACATTCTTTTGTGTACCTACACCTGGGTTAAAATAAATTGGATCTCATTGTTTGATATGTCGAGCTCTTTGGATTTTGTGGTTCAAATAACACCTCCTCAACTCAAATCCACTCATTGTTGAATTCGTTTGTAGCTATGGGGTTTCCATCAGCCTCATTATTCTGTTGCATTCTTTTCCTGTACACTTGTTTATCCGTACAGTAGTTTGTCCTTTGATAAGGAGAACACCCTGTATATTATCTATGTCTCACTATGTTTAATAAATAGAAAGTGTTCGTTAATATTCCTTCAATATACTTGTACCTACATAATATCAAAGAGAATACAATAATATAGATGTTATGGTATTGTTTAAGTATTTCAGCGCCAAAAAATACATATAAAACCGTCGAGAAAAAAACTTTGGGAATTTTTTCCTGGAAAAATCCCCATCTTACTGGACTAATTCCTTCAATATACTTGTACCTACATAATATCAAAGAGAATACAATAATATAGATGTTATGGTATTGTTTAAGTATATCTTACCGATATATGAAGTATGCAATATGAATGCATGAATGCATCAAGTTCCCAAAACATTTTATTATGTTAATATGTATTTAGTGAAACATATGTAATAGATCAGTTGCGCTTACTTGGGTGATGTTTCAAAGTCATAGAGCAGGGAAAATGAGGACCAACGGAATTTTTTTTTTCTTCT